>NC_140979.1:0-39000 GCF_056783735.1 Eptatretus burgeri
GTAAGAAACATCGACAATGTAATTTTATAATTGGGGTGTGGGCGTGGTTTAACTCAGTAAGAAACGTCGACAATGTAATTTTATAAATGGGGTGTGGGCGTGGTTTAACTCAGTAAGAAACGTCGACAATGTAATTTTACAAATGGGGTGTGGGCGTGGTTTAACTCAGTAAGAAACGTCAACAATGTAATTTTATAAATGGGGTGTGGGCGTGGTTTAACTTAGAAAGAAACATCGAGAATGGAATTTTATAAAGAGGGTGTGGGCGTGGTTTAACTCAACAAGAAACATCGAGAATGTAATTTTATAAATGGGGTGTGGGCGTGGTTTAACTTAGTAAGAAACGTCGAGAATGTAATTTTATAAATGGGGTGTGGGCGTGGTTGAACTCAGTAAGAAACATCGACAATGTAATTTTGTAAATCGGGTGTGGGCGTGGTTTAACTCAGTAAGAAACATCGACAATGTAATTTTATAAATGGGGCTGTGGGCGTGGTTTAACTCAGTAAGAAACGTCAACAATGTACTTTTATAAATGGGGTGTGGGCGTGGTTTAACTCAGTAAGAAACGTCGACAATGTAATTTTATAAATGGGGTGTGGGCGTGGTTTAACTCAGTAATAAACGTCGAGAATGTAATTTTATAAATGGGGTGTGGGCGTGGTTTAACTCAGAAAGAAACATCGAGAATGGAATTTTATAAATAGGGTGTGGGCGTGGTTTGACTCAACAAGAAACATCGAGAATGTAATTTTATAAATGGGGTGTGGGCGTGGTTTAACTTAGTAAGAAACGTCGAGAATGTAATTTTATAAATGGGGTGTGGGCGTGGATTAACTTAGTAAATAACATCGAGAATGTAATTTTATAAATGGGGTGTGGGCGTAGTTTAACTCAGTAAGAAACATCGAGAATGTAATTTTATAATTGGGGTGTGGGCTTGGTTTAACTCAGTAAGAAACATCGACAATGTAATTTTATAAATGGGGTGTGGGCGTGGTTTAACTCAGTAAGAAACGTCGAGAATGTAATTTTATAAATCGGGTGTGGGCGTGGTTTCACTCAGCAAGAAACATCGACAATGTAATTTTGTAAATGGGGTGTGGGCGTGGTTTGACTCAGTAATAAACGTCGAGAATGGAATTTTAGAAATCGGGTGTGGGCGTAGTTTAACTCAGTAATAAACATCGAGAATGTAATTTTATAAATGGGGTGTGGGCGTGGTTGAACTCAGTAATAAACGTCGAGAATGTAATTTTATAAATGGGGTGTGGGCGTGGTTTAACTCAGTAAGAAACATCGAGAATGTAATTTTACAAATGGGGTGTGGGCGTGGTTTAACTCAGTAAGAAACATCGAGAATGTAATTTTATAAATGGGGTGTGGGCGTGGTTTAACTCAGTAATAAACGTCGAGAATGTAATTTTATAAATCGGGTGTGGGCGTGGTTTAACTCAGTAAGAAACATCGACAGTGTAATTTTGTAAATCGGGTGTGGGCGTGGTTTAACTCAGTAATAAACATCGAGAATGGAATTTTATAAATGGGGTGTGGGCGTGGTTTAACTCAGTAATAAACGTCAAGAATGGAATTTTATAAATCGGGTGTGGGCGTGGTTTAACTCGGTAAGAAACATCCGGAATGGAATTTTGCAAATCGGGTGTGGGCGTGGTTTAACTCGGTAAGAAACGTCGAGAATGGAATTTTACAAATTGGGTGTGGGCGTGGTTTAACTCAACAAGAAACATCGACAATGTAATTTTATAAATGGGGTGTGGGCGTGGTTTAACTCAGAAAGAAACATCGAGAATGGAATTTTATAAATGGGGTGTGCGCGTGGTTTAACTCAACAAGAAACATCGAGAATGTAATTTTATAAATGGGGTGTGGGCGTGGTTTAACTCAGTAAGAAACGTCGACAATATCATTTTATAAATGGGGTGTGGGCGTGGTTTAACTCAGTAAGAAACGTCGAGAATGTAATTTTATAAATGGGGTGTGGGCGTGGTTTAACTCAGTAATAAACATCGAGAATGTAATTTTATAAATGGGGTGTGGGCGTGGTTTAACTCAGAAAGAAACATCGAGAATGGAATTTTATAAATGGGGTGTGGGCGTGGTTTAACTCAACAAGAAACATCGAGAATGTAATTTTATAAATGGGGTGTGGGCGTGGTTTAACTCAGTAAGAAACGTCGAGAATGTAATTTTATAAATGGGGTGTGGGCGTGGTTTAACTCAGTAATAAACATCGAGAATGTAATTTTATAAATGGGGTGTGGGCGTGGTTTAACTCAGTAAGAAACATCGAGAATGTAATTTTATAAATGGGGTGTGGGCGTGGTTTAACTCAGTAATAAACGTCGAGAATGGAATTTTATAAATCGGGTGTGCGCGTGGTTTAACTCGGTCAGAAACGTCGAGAATGGAATTTTATAAATGGGGTGTGAGCGTGGTTTAACTCAACAAGAAACATCGAGAATGTAATTTTACAAATGGGGTGTGGGCGTGGTTTAACTCAGAAAGAAACATTGAGAATGTAATTTTATAAATGGGGTGTGGGCGTGGTTTAACTCAGTAAGATTTTTTATGTGTTCAATTGTATTATCAATGCAATAATTTTATGTGTACAATAATTTGGCTCTGTGAAACCACGCCCACACCAGATTTCAAATCTTCCATTTGACACGTTCATTACTCAGTGAAACCACGCCCACACCCGATTTCAAATGTCCCATTGGACAAGTTCATTGCTCTGTGAAACCACGCCCACACCTGATTTCAAGAATCCCATTGGACACGTTCATTGCTCTGTGAAACCACGCCCACACCAGATTTCAAATGTCCCATTGGACAAGTTCATTGCTCTGTGAAACCACGCCCACACCCGATTTCAAATTTCCCATTGGACAAGTTCAATGTTCCGTGAAACCACGCCCACATCCGATTTCCAGAATCCCATTGGACACGTTCATGACTCAGTGAAACCACGCCCACACCCGATTTCAAATTCCCCATTGGACAAGTTCAATGCTCCGTGAAACCACGCCCACACCCGATTTCAAGAATCCCATTGGACACGTTCATTGCTCTGTGAAACACGCCCACACCCGATTTCCAGAATCCCATTGGACACGTTCATGACTCAGTGAAACCACGCCCACACCCGATTTCAAATTCCCTATTGGACAAGTTCAATGCTCCGTGAAACCACGCCCACACCCGATTTCAAGAATCCCATTGGACACATTCATTGCTCTGTGAAACCACGCCCACACCCGATTTAAAGAATCCCATTGGACACGTTCATTGCTCTGTGAAACCACGCCCACACCCGATTAAAAAAAATTCAAAAAAAAATTTCCAAAAAAAAATTCACACCAAAGAAACTCGTTCGTTCCGCGCATGCGCGAACGACCCATGAGACTCGTTCGTTCCGCGCATGCGCGAACGACCCCCGAAACTCGCATGAGCGCATGAGGTAAAAGTGACAGCTCCACCAATCAGGTTCCGAGGTGATTCGAGCTGCATAGCTAATGAGGTAAAAGTGACAGCTCCACCAATCAGGTTCCGAGGTGATTCGAGCTGCATTGATTCGCACTGAGCGCATGCGCGAACGACCCATGACACTCGTTCGTTCCGCGCATGCGCGAACGACCAAAGAAACTCGTTGGTTCCGCGCATGCGCGAACGACCCATGAGACTCGTTCGTTCCGCGGATGCGCGAACGACCCCCGAAACTCGCATGAGCGCATGAGGTAAAAGTCACAGCTCCACCAATCAGGTTCCGAGGTGATTCGTGCTGCATAGCGAATGAGGTAAAAGTCACAGCTGTTGCAGGACACATTTGGATTGAAAAAATTATTTATCCAAGCTATTTACAAAACAAACACAACCAAACAATTTGAAAAAACCAAACGAAACAATTTGAACACACGCAAAAAATGGGGAAAAAATTACTTTTGGAAATCTTTTTGAAAACTTTTTGAAAAAGTGTGGACCCTGACTGGGTGTGCAACTTCGGTTCGCTACCATCAATTCACAAACTGAAAAAAACAATCATACATGACGACAATTATTTTAAAATACGAACAGCATTTTAAAACAATATTCAAACAACAATATTAAATGATTATATATATATATATATATATATATATATATATATATATATATATATATATATATATATATATTGTGACGTCCACGGGACTTGAACAGTCCCGCCAACGTAGAATGAGCCGAAACGATGGAGGCGGATTATTTATTTATAACCCAAAGATGGCGGTTGTAATCGCTCTACCGCAAACGGGACGAGGAAGGTGGCACGAGTCGCTTTTCACTGAGTTGATAACGTTTATTCCTCTAACCAAAAATAACAAGACTCAGCAAGAAGAGGGATCCAGGGCGATTCGACGGGATGGTGTGGGATCGGGCGTGGGGGAAAACACAGACAATTCCAATGAAAAGACAAATCTCAAACCCTCGAAGGCGCCAGGTACACACACACACACACACACACACACACACACACACACACACACACACACACACACACACACACACACACACACACACACAAACAAAACGCAGCTATTCCTGGTGGTCAGGCTGGACCGTGGTGTGGATGCAACAGTCCTTGGATTATCGTTGGACGAGCTGGCCTTGCTCTCGTCGGGGGGGGGCAGGAGAAACCGTGGTGCTGTCAACCTCCTGGTCTTGGCCCAAGTCCGCTCACAGCCGCCAGGGAACCAGCTCCGGCACCAAACCGCGAGCAGGAGCGGGAGGCAGGTCCGCCCGCCGTTCGAACCCGTACTCCGAGCCAGCAGAACCCCAGAGCCAACCAAGGTGAGGCACGAGGCTCAGCAAGGCTACAAGACACGAAGAAACCAGGGCCGAATCAGCGCTACAACAAGCATGCTCCCAGCACAACAACCTCCACGCCAAAAAAACAGTGTTTCGGTACCGATCTTCTTCCTCTCCTTTTCGACCCCGAACAGAGCCTTTTTATCCTCCCGTCCTTGTCACTTCCAATCGAGCCGTTTTATTGGCCCACCGCCGTCGCCTTCCGCCAATCGTGATCACGGGGCGGAGCCATCCGCAGCACTGTCCTGTGACGTCACGGCAAGCCTCCAGAGAATACGAAAAGGGGTTTACGCAGACACACTTACCCTATCCCGTATCCCTATCTAATTACGTGACAATTATCATTTCCCCCTTGAAAAAATGGACACGTTCATTACTCAGTGAAACCACGCCCACACCCGATTTCAAGAATCCCATTGGACACGTTCATTGCTCTGTGAAACCACGCCCACACCACATTTCAAATCTCCCATTTGACACGTTCATTACTCAGTGCAACCACGCCCACACCCGATTTCAAATGTCCCATTGGACAAGTTCATTGCTCTGTGAAACCACGCCCACACCTGATTTCAAGAAGCCCATTGGACACGTTCATTGCTCTGTGAAACCACGCCCACACCAGATTTTAAATGTCCCATTGGACAAGTTCATTGCTCTGTGAAACCACGCCCACACCTGATTTCAAGAATCCCATTGGACAAGTTCAATGTTCCGTGAAACCACGCCCACACCCGATTTCAAATGTCCCATTGGACAAGTTCATTGCTCTGTGAAACCACGCCCACACCAGATTTCAAATGTCCCATTGGACAAGTTCATTGCTCTGTGAAACCACGCCCACACCTGATTTCAAGAATCCCATTGGACACGTTCATTGCTCTGTGAAACCACGCCCACACCAGATTTCAAATGTCCCATTGGACAAGTTCATTGCTCTGTGAAACCACGCCCACACCTGATTTCAAGAATCCCATTGGACAAGTTCAATGTTCCGTGAAACCACGCCCACATCCGATTTCCAGAATCCCATTGGACACGTTCATGACTCAGTGAAACCACGCCCACACCCGATTTCAAATTCCCCATTGGACAAGTTCAATGCTCCGTGAAACCACGCCCACACTGGATTTCAAGAATCCCATTGGACACATTCATTGCTCTGTGAAACCACGCCCACACCCGATTTAAAGAATCCCATTGGACACGTTCATTGCTCGGTGAAACCACGCCCACACCCGATTAAAAAAAATTCAAAAAAAAATTTCCAAAAAAAAATTCACACCAAAGAAACTCGTTCGTTCAGCGAATGCGCGAACGACCCCAGAAACTCGTTCGTTCCGCGCATGCGCGAACGACCCATGAGACTCGTTCGTTCCGCGCATGCGCGAACGACCCCCGAAACTCGCATGAGCGCATGAGGTAAAAGTGACAGCTCCACCAATCAGGTTCCGAGGTGATTCGAGCTGCATAGCTAATGAGGTAAAAGTGACAGCTCCACCAATCAGGTTCCGAGGTGATTCGAGCTGCATTGATTCGCACTGAGCGCATGCGCGAACGACCCATGACACTCGTTCGTTCCGCGCATGCGCGAACGACCAAAGAAACTCGTTCGTTCCGCGCATGCGCGAACGACCCCAGAAACTCGTTGGTTCCGCGCATGCGCGAACGACCCATGAGACTCGTTCGTTCCGCGCATGCGCGAACGACCTATGACACTCGTTCGTTCCGCGGATGCGCGAACGACCCCCGAAACTCGCATGAGCGCATGAGGTAAAAGTCACAGCTCCACCAATCAGGTTCCGAGGTGATTCGTGCTGCATAGCTAATGAGGTAAAAGTCACAGCTGTTGCAGGACACATTTGGATTGAAAAAATTATTTATCCAAGCTATTTACAAAACAAACACAACCAAACAATTTGAAAAAACCAAACGAAACAATTTGAACACACGCAAAAAATGGGGAAAAAATTACTTTTGGAAATCTTTTTGAAAACTTTTTGAAAAAGTGTGGACCCTGACTGGGTGTGCAACTTCGGTTCGCTACCATCAATTCACAAACTGAAAAAACAATCATACATGACGACAATTATTTTAAAATACGAACAGCATTTTAAAACAATATTCAAACAACAATATTAAATGATTATATCATATATATATATATATATATATATATATATATATATATATATATATATATATATATATATATATATATATATTGTGACGTCCACGGGACTTGAACAGTCCCGCCAACGTAGAATGAGCCGAAACGATGGAGGCGGATTATTTATTTATAACCCAAAGATGGCGGTTCTAATCGCTCTACCGCAAACGGGACGAGGAAGGTGGCACGAGTCGCTTTTCACTGAGTTGATAACGTTTATTCCTCTAACCAAAAATAACAAGACTCAGCAAGAAGAGGGATCCAGGGCGATTCGACGGGATGGTGTGGGATCGGGCGTGGGGGAAAACACAGACAATTCCAATGAAAAGACAAATCTCAAACCCTCGAAGGCGCCAGGTACACACACACACACACACACACACACACACACACACACACACACACACACACACACACACACACACACACACACACACACACACACACACACACAAACAAAACGCAGCTATTCCTGGTGGTCAGGCTTTACCGTGGTGTGGATGCAACAGTCCTTGGATTATCGTTGGAAGAGCTGGCCTTGCTCTCGTCGGGGGGGGGGGCAGGAGAAACCGTGGTGCTGTCAACCTTCTGGTCTTGGCCCAAGTCCGCTCACAGCCGCCAGGGAACCAGCTCCGGCACCAAACCGCGAGCAGGAGCGGGAGGCAGGTCCGCCCGCCGTTCGAACCCGTACTCCGAGCCAGCAGAACCCCAGAGCCAACCAAGGTGAGGAACGAGGCTCAGCAAGGCTACAAGACACGAAGAAACCAGGGCCGAATCAGCGCAACAACAAGCATGCTCCCAGCACAACAACCTCCACGCCAAAAAAACAGTGTTTCAGTACCGATCTTCTTCCTCTCCTTTTCGACCCCGAACAGAGCCTTTTTATCCTCCCGTCCTTGTCACTTCCAATCGAGCCGTTTTATTGGCCCACCGCCGTCGCCTTCCGCCAATCGTGATCACGGGGCGGAGCCATCCGCAGCACTGTCCTGTGACGTCACGGCAAGCCTCCAGAGAATACGAAAAGGGGTTTAAGCAGACACACTTACCCTATCCCGTATCCCTATCTAATTACGTGACAATTATCATTTCCCCCTTGAAGAAATGGACACGTTCATTACTCAGTGAAACCACGCCCACACCCGATTTCAAGAATCCCATTGGACACGTTCATTGCTCTGTGAAACCACGCCCACACCAGATTTCAAATCTTCCATTTGACACGTTCATGACTCAGTGAAACCACGCCCACACCCGATTTCAAATGTCCCATTGGACAAGCTCATTGCACTGTGAAACCACGCCTACACCCGATTTCAAATATCCCATTGGACACGTTCATTACTCTTTGAAACCACGCCCACACCCCATTTCAGGAATCCCATTGGACACGTTCATTGGTCTGTGAAACCACGCCCACACCAGATTTCAAATCTCCCATTGGACAAGTTCATTGCTCTTTGAAACCACGCCCACACCTGATTTCAAATGTCCCATTGGACAAGTTCATTGCTCTGTGAAACCACGCCCACACCTGATTTCAAGAATCCCATTGGACACGTTCATTGCTCTGTGAAACCACGCCCACACCAGATTTAAAATCTCCCATTTGACACGTTCATTACTCAGTGAAACCACGCCCACACCCGATTTCAAATTTCCCATTGGATAAGTTCAATGTTCCGTGAAACCACGCCCACACCCGATTTTAAAAATTCCATTGGACAAGTTCATTGCTCTGTGAAACCACGCCCACACCTGATTTCAAGAATCCCATTGGACACGTTCATTGCTCTGTGAAACCACGCCCACACCAGATTTCAAATCTTCCATTTGACACGTTCATTACTCAGTGAAACCACGCCCACACCCGATTTCAAATGTCCCATTGGACAAGCTCATTGCACTGTGAAACCACGCCTACACCCGATTTCAAATATCCCATTGGACACGTTCATTACTCTTTGAAACCACGCCCACACCCCATTTCAGGAATCCCATTGGACACGTTCATTGGTCTGTGAAACCACGCCCACACCAGATTTCAAATCTCCCATTGGACAAGTTCATTGCTCTTTGAAACCACGCCCACACCTGATTTCAAATGTCCCATTGGACAAGTTCATTGCTCTGTGAAACCACGCCCACACCTGATTTCAAGAATCCCATTGGACACGTTCATTGCTCTGTGAAACCACGCCCACACCAGATTTCAAATGTTCCATTTCACACGTTCATTACTCAGTGAAACCACGCCCACACCCGATTTCAAATGTCCCATTGGACAAGTTCATTGCTCTGTGAAACCACGCCCACACCTGATTTCAAGAATCCCATTGGACACGTTCATTGCTCTGTGAAACCACGCCCACACCAGATTTCAAATCTTCCATTTGACACGTTCATTACTCAGTGAAACCACGCCCACACCCGATTTCAAATGTCCCATTGGACAAGTTCATTGCTCTGTGAAACCACGCCCACACCTGATTTCAAGAATCCCATTGGACACGTTCATGACTCAGTGAAACCACGCCCACACCCGATTTCAAATTTCCCATTGGACAAGTTCAATGTTCCGTGAAACCACGCCCACACCCGATTTCAAGAATCCCATTGGACACATTCATTGCTCTGTGAAACCACGCCCACACCCGATTTAAAGAATCCCATTGGACACGTTCATTGCTCGGTGAAACCACGCCCACACCCGATTAAAAAAATTCAAAAAAAAATTTCCAAAAAAAAATTCACACCAAAGAAACTCGTTCGTTCCGCGCATGCGCGAACGACCCCAGAAACTCGTTCGTTCCGCGCATGCGCGAACGACCCATGAGACTCGTTCGTTCCGCGCATGCGCGAACGACCCCCGAAACTCGCATGAGCGCATGAGGTCAAAGTGACAGCTCCACCAATCAGGTTCCGAGGTGATTCGAGCTGCATAGCTAATGAGGTAAAAGTGACAGCTCCACCAATCAGGTTCCGAGGTGATTCGAGCTGCATAGCTAATGAGGTAAAAGTGACAGCTCCACCAATCAGGTTCCGAGGTGATTCGAGCTGCATTGATTCGCACTGAGCGCATGCGCGAACGACCCATGACACTTGTTCGTTCCGCGCATGCGCGAACGACCAAAGAAACTCGTTCGTTCCGCGCATGCGCGAACGACCCATGAGACTCGTTCGTTCCGCGCATGCGCGAACGACCCATGACACTCGTTCGTTCCGCGCATGCGCGAACGACCCCCGAAACTCGCATGAGCGCATGAGGAAAAAGTCACAGCTCCACCAATCAGGTTCCGAGGTGATTCGTGCTGCATAGCTAATGAGGTAAAAGTCACAGCTGTTGCAGGACACATTTGGATTGAAAAAATTATATATCCAAGCTATTTACAAAACAAACACAACCAAACAATTTGAAAAACCAAACGATACAATTTGAACACACGCAAAAAATGGGGAAAAAATTACTTTTGGAAATCTTTTTGAAAACTTTTTGAAAAAGTGTGGACCCTGACTGGGTGTGCAACTTCGGTTCGCTGCCATCAATTCACAAACTGAAAAAAACAATCATACATGACGACAATTATTTTAAAATACGAACAGCATTTTAAAACAATATTCAAACAACAATATTAAATGATTATATCATCTATATATATATATATATATATATATATATATATATATATTGTTGCGGTCTTCGCGCCCGCCGGCGTGCTGACGGCCACGTAACTCGAATCGCGGCACGTCGCCCACCGGACGGACAATCCAGTCGTGACCCTCTCGGACTAACGCCGGGAACCAGTCACGGGTGGACCTTTCGGTCTCACCGCGATCGAGCCAATCAGCCCCCGCGTGGGATAGGGTTGCTCGCCAAATTCGAACTACCTAAGTACCCACGCGGAGGGTAGACCGGGCGATCGCACCTCGCCGCAGGTCGACTTCGGACACGGGCCACTTAAGCGACCCGTTCCGTACTATCAGAATAACCGAGCGGTGTTATCGTCGACCTCGACGGTTCGATTAATTATCGGGCGTATTCAGCCCACTACCAACCCTTTACGTGAAGCAAGATGGGGATTCAATGGAGGAAAAAGACGAAGCGAAGCGGGAAACAGTTCAACAATAAAGCACATTTATTCGCGACGAACGGAAAGCACACAAATACAATTCCACCAAATGCACACAAAAAAGAAAACACAATTCCATTTACACAAAAAGCAAACATAAAAGTGAAAACACAGTGCAGAGCTAATACCGACTACCGAGCACACGGCAACACTTATACAATTCTACTTCACAGACGGCGCCGACAACACATACCCAAAACCAAGGAAAAGAAATACCCTCAAGAATGAGGTAGGCCTGGGGCCGAGACCTGGTCGGGCCTACCCGTCTGGTGATGAGACGCGGAGCGGCGATGGCCCCGCAACCCGCGGGCCTCGTGGACAGTGCCTGGCAGGGGGTGGGAACGGGGCCCCCTTGGTCGCACTATCTCAGCGCGGGGGGAAACAGGAGGGGGTTGCTGATGCTCGGGGTATAGAGGATCTTTATTATGTGCGACGAGCGTCTCCACCTCGGCCAGGTCGCGCTGCCGGCCTCCCTCGGGCGCGCAGCTCCTTGCACGACGCGAGCACCCTTCGTCCGACTCGCCGCCTCTCCACAGCTCGTCCCCTCCGTTCCGACTTCAACGCACACGACGAGCAGCTCCACCGCCCGCGAAGTCTTGTCCCTCTGCTTCCGACTCCTTCGCCTCGTTCCGACCTTTACTACTCCTTCTCTCGTTCCCTCTTGCGACTCTCCGACCCCTCGTTCTCGTTCTGCTGACTCTTTCACTTCTTGCGACTCCTTCGTTCCGACTTTTACCACTCCTTTGACTGACGAACACCGTCCTTTTATCCCCCCGTAACTTCGCCTTTTACCCCCTCCCTTTGACCTTTCACCTCGCTCCCCATTGGCCCGAGAAAAAGTGGGCGTGAAGGCTTTTTGATCCACAAATTTGCATATATCGATCGCCCTGGGGGCGGGGCCAATTCGCCCCTCGCTCACCGATTGGACGGCAAAAAGTGGGCGTGTGTCGTTTTCGATCCGTTTTTGAAGCAGAAAATCCGTGATTTTGTACACGCTGTTCAACGTGCGCCCTACACGAGTCCAGCATCGGTGCCCATGAGTGGCGCGAGATGACGGTGATGCGATGGTGGCGAGTTGCGACGGTAAAGGTCATGGCGGTTGTGGTGAAGCGGCGTTGTGGTTGGTGGTTGTTGTTGTGGTTGTGATGGTGGCGATTGGTCCAAAATAAAGATAGTAAAAGAAAAACGGCTATCCTGAAGAGTCGCAGCACGTATAAATGACATGTATTCCCACTAGACAACGGGTTTGGGCCTAACTACACATGCACTTACCGAGATACCTCACCTAAGGGACCTGAATGGTGGTTTGCGAATCTGGTAACCACAACAATATATATATATATATATATATATATATATATATATATATATATATATATATATATATATATATATATGTATATATATTGTGACGTCCACGGGACTTGAACAGTCCCGCCAACGTAGAATGAGCCGAAACGATGGAGGCGGATTATTTATTTATAACCCAAAGATGGCGGTTGTAATCGCTCTACCGCAAACGGGACGAGGAAGGTGGCACGAGTCGCTTTTCACTGAGTTGATAACGTTTATTCCTCTAACCAAAAATAACAAGACTCAGCAAGAAGAGGGATCCAGGGCGATTCGACGGGATGGTGTGGGATCGGGCGTGGGGGAAAACACAGACAATTCCAATGAAAAGACAAATCTCAAACCCTCGAAGGCGCCAGGTACACACACACACACACACACACACACACACACACACACACACACACACACACACACACACACACACACACACACACAAACAAAACGCAGCTATTCCTGGTGGTCAGGCTGGACCGTGGTGTGGATGCAACAGTCCTTGGATTATCGTTGGACGAGCTGGCCTTGCTCTCGTCGGGGGGGCAGGAGAAACCGTGGTGCTGTCAACCTCCTGGTCTTGGCCCAAGTCCGCTCACAGCCGCCAGGGAACCAGCTCCGGCACCAAACCGCGAGCAGGAGCGGGAGGCAGGTCCGCCCGCCGTTCGAACCCGTACTCCGAGCCAGCAGAACCCCAGAGCCAACCAAGGTGAGGCACGAGGCTCAGCAAGGCTACAAGACACGAAGAAACCAGGGCCGAATCAGCGCAACAACAAGCATGCTCCAAGCACAACAACATCCACGCCAAAAAAACAGTGTTTCAGTACCGATCTTCTTCCTCTCCTTTTCGACCCCAAACAGAGCCTTTTTATCCTCCCGTCCTTGTCACTTCCAATCGAGCCGTTTTATTGGCCCACCGCCGTCGCCTTCCGCCAATCGTGATCACGGGGCGGAGCCATCCGCAGCACTGTCCTGTGACGTCACGGCAAGCCTCCAGAGAATACGAAAAGGGGTTTACGCAGACACACTTACCCTATCCCGTATCCCTATCTAATTACGTGACAATTATCATTTCCCCCTTGAAGAAATGGACACGTTCATTACTCAGTGAAACCACGCCCACACCCGATTTCAAGAATCCCATTGGACACGTTCATTGCTCTGTGAAACCACGCCCACACCAGATTTCAAATCTCCCATTTGACACGTTCATTACTCAGTGCAACCACGCCCACACCCGATTTCAAATGTCCCATTGGACAAGTTCATTGCTCTGTGAAACCACGCCCACACCTGATTTCAAGAAGCCCATTGGACACGTTCATTGCTCTGTGAAACCACGCCCACACCCGATTTCAAATGTCCCATTGGACAAGTTCATTGCTCTGTGAAACCACGCCCACACCAGATTTCAAATGTCCCATTGGACAAGTTCATTGCTCTGTGAAACCACGCCCACACCTGATTTCAAGAATCCCATTGGACACGTTCATTGCTCTGTGAAACCACGCCCACACCAGATTTCAAATGTCCCATTGGACAAGTTCATTGCTCTGTGAAACCACGCCCACACCTGATTTCAAGAATCCCATTGGACAAGTTCAATGTTCCGTGAAACCACGCCCACATCCGATTTCCAGAATCCCATTTGACACGTTCATGACTCAGTGAAACCACGCCCACACCCGATTTCAAATTTCCCATTGGACAAGTTCAATGTTCCGTGAAACCACGCCCACATCCGATTTCCAGAATCCCATTGGACACGTTCATGACTCAGTGAAACCACGCCCACACCCGATTTCAAATTCCCCATTGGACAAGTTCAATGCTCCGTGAAACCACGCCCACACTGGATTTCAAGAATCCCATTGGACACATTCATTGCTCTGTGAAACCACGCCCACACCCGATTTAAAGAATCCCATTGGACACGTTCATTGCTCGGTGAAACCACGCCCACACCCGATTAAAAAAAATTCAAAAAAAAATTTCCAAAAAAAAATTCACACCAAAGAAACTCGTTCGTTCAGCGAATGCGCGAACGACCCCAGAAACTCGTTCGTTTCGCGCATGCGCGAACGACCCATGAGACTCGTTCGTTCCGCGCATGCGCAAACGACCCATGAGACTCGTTCGTTCCGCGCATGCGCGAACGACCCCCGAAACTCGCATGAGCGCATGAGGTAAAAGTGACAGCTCCACCAATCAGGTTCCGAGGTGATTCGAGCTGCATAGCGAATGAGGTAAAAGTGACAGCTCCACCAATCAGGTTCCGAGGTGATTCGAGCTGCATTGATTCGCACTGAGCGCATGCGCGAACGACCCATGAAACTCGTTGGTTCCGCGCATGCGCGAACGACCCATGAGACTCGTTCGTTCCGCGCATGCGCGAACGACCCCGGAAACTCGCATGAGCGCATGAGAAAAAAGTCACAGTTCCACCAATCAGGTTCCGAGGTGATTCGTGCTGCATAGCTAATGAGGTAAAAGTCACAGCTGTTGCAGGACACATTTGGATTGAAAAAATTATTTATCCAAGCTATTTACAAAACAAACACAACCAAACAATTTGAAAAAACCAAACGAAACAATTTGAACACACGCAAAAAATGGGGAAAAAATTACTTTTGGAAATCTTTTTGAAAACTTTTTGAAAAAGTGTGGACCCTGACTGGGTGTGCAACTTCGGTTTGCTACCATCAATTCACAAACTGAAAAAAACAATCATACATGACGACAATTATTTTAAAATACGAACAGCATTTTAAAACAATATTCAAACAACAATATTAAATGATTATATCATATATATATATATATATGTATATATATATTGTGACGTCCACGGGACTTGAACTGTCCCGCCAACGTAGAATGAGCCGAAACGATGGAGGCGGATTATTTATTTATAACCCAAAGATGGCGGTTCTAATCGCTCTACCGCAAACGGGACGAGGAAGGTGGCACGAGTCGCTTTTCACTGAGTTGATAACGTTTATTCCTCTAACCAAAAATAACAAGACTCAGCAAGAAGAGGGATCCAGGGCGATTCGACGGGATGGTGTGGGATCGGGCGTGGGGGAAAACACAGACAATTCCAATGAAAAGACAAATCTCAAACCCTCGAAGGCGCCAGGTACACACACACACACACACACACACACACACACACACACACACACACACACACACACACACACACACACACACACACACACACACACACACAAAACGCAGCTATTCCTGGTGGTCAGGCTGGACCGTGGTGTGGATGCAACAGTCCTTGGATTATCGTTGGAAGAGCTGGCCTTGCTCTCGTCGGGGGGGGGGCAGGAGAAACCGTGGTGCTGTCAACCTTCTGGTCTTGGCCCAAGTCCGCTCACAGCCGCCAGGGAACCAGCTCCGGCACCAAACCGCGAGCAGGAGCGGGAGGCAGGTCCGCCCGCCGTTCGAACCCGTACTCCGAGCCAGCAGAACCCCAGAGCCAACCAAGCTGAGGCACGAGGCTCAGCAAGGCTACAAGACACGAATAAACCAGGGCCGAATCAGCGCAACAACAAGCATGCTCCCAGCACAACAACCTCCACGCCAAAAAAAACAGTGTTTCAGTACCGATCTTCTTCCTCTCCTTTTCGACCCCGAACAGAGCCTTTTTATCCTCCCGTCCTTGTCACTTCCAATCGAGCCGTTTTATTGGCCCACCGCCGTCGCCTTCCGCCAATCGTGATCACGGGGCGGAGCCATCCGCAGCACTGTCCTGTGACGTCACGGCAAGCCTCCAGAGAATACGAAAAGGGGTTTACGCAGACACACTTACCCTATCCCGTATCCCTATCTAATTACGTGACAATTATCATTTCCCCCTTGAAGAAATGGACACGTTCATTACTCAGTGAAACCACGCCCACACCCGATTTCAAATGTCCCATTGGACAAGTTCATTGCTCTGTGAAACCACGCCCACACCAGATTTCAAATCTCCCATTTGACACGTTCATTACTCAGTGAAACCACGCCCACACCCGATTTTAAAAATTGCATTGGACAAGTTCATTGCTCTGTGAAACCATGCCCACACCTGATTTCAAGAATCCCATTGGACACGTTCATTGCTCTGTGAAACCACGCCCACACCAGATTTCAAATCTTCCATTTGACACGTTCATTACTCAGTGAAACCACGCCCACACCCGATTTCAAATGTCCCATTGGACAAGCTCATTGCACTGTGAAACCACGCCTACACCCGATTTCAAATATCCCATTGGACACGTTCATTACTCTTTGAAACCACGCCCACACCCCATTTCAGGAATCCCATTGGACACGTTCATTGGTCTGTGAAACCACGCCCACACCAGATTTCAAATCTCCCATTGGACAAGTTCATTGCTCTTTGAAACCACGCCCACACCCGATTTCAAATGTCCCATTGGACAAGTTCATTGCTCTGTGAAACCACGCCCACACCTGATTTCAAGAATCCCATTGGACACGTTAGTAGGGTAATAATACTGATTCTGGCTCACTTTTCCCCATGTAAATGAATGGGGGATTTTCAGCGATTCATATTTTTTTCCCTAAAAATAAACCCCCCTTTTTATCCCAAGGTATATTTATTTGTCTCCCGGTTTAACTTGGAGGTTGAACCTCATTGAATTGAACACCTGGGGGTTGAACAGCTCACTCATTGAACCTATAAAGATTTGTTCATTCTCAAATTCCTTCAATAGTTTAATTTTCTTTGCACAATAATCCCCATCTAAAATATTGACAAACAAAACATTTGAATCTTTATATTTTTGAAGATATCCCTTTTGTGCCATTACGAAATGATAAACTTCTCTTAATGCTCTCATCTGACCACCTCCTGAGCCACATATCATTTTGAGATTATTGTAAATTGTTTTTTCATTGTTCAATTGATAACCATCAAAGTTTTCAGTCCATTCAAGGATATTCATTTTTTTCTTTACATCCTCTAACTTACTAGTTTTTAAATTAATTCGCTTATTTGTTTTATTTACCTTTGTTTTAGTTATTTTTTCAATAAGACTTATTTGATATTTTTCACATTCATTATGTTTTCCATTTATATACCAAGACTGATATTTTCTCCACTCTTTAGTTTGATTAATACTTGGTTTAACCATTTATATATTGTGAAAAAACACGGCGGTAGCCCTTAAAAAACCCTAACCCATCTTCCCATCGTTAAAACATAATCTATTTTATACACTCTATCATACAATATCCATATGGAACACAATCTATTCCATTATCTAAAATAAATCTCTTATCATCAAAGGCTCCTAATGCCTTTTTATTTACTTCTTCACTATATATGTTATGTTTATAACTTCTTATTGTATTCATTTTCCTATATTCTTCTTTCTTATTCATCAAACAATTATAATAATTTCTAAAAGTTATTGATTTCTTTATTACATATTTCTTTATTCCCTTTAACCTCTTATCAATCTGTTCACCATACTTATAAGCATATGCCTTTGCTCTCAATCCAATAAACTCACTCATTACTTTTCCACCCAACTCATCCTTAAACTTACCAATAACCTTTTCATTCTTTTTGGAAAATAACTCACTCTTCTTGCTGAAATTACTTGTATCATATACTCCAATATTTTTCTTCATATCTTCATAAACATCATCAGTTTTTATATCTAGGATAAAACTATCAGTATCCATATACAACAATGAAACATTTTCACCATACTCTTTCTTTAAGTCATTATACAAATAATCATACATCAATATCTTTGATAAATCAAGAACTGCTGTTCCAATATAAATTGGTTTATCCATTACAATACTTTCCTTTTTCATATGAATTGCAGAAAAGTTCTCTGAAAAAACCTCTTCTCTCTCAAAACTTGGTTTATTTATCAATCTCGAAGCTTCTTTCCAAGATGTTGCGAATCTAATGTTTTGCCTGTTTCTAACATTTTCCATAGTCTTTCCAAATACAGCATTATTCATTAATTTATAAAAGTCCCCTTCAAATTTTACTTTTGTATTTGCTCTCATATCTGTATTGAATTGAATATACTTTTTCACCCAAGGACTTTGTTTAAATTTTAAAACTCTATGAATTTTAGCTACTCTCAATCCTTCTCTCAAAAACTGTTTTAAGCTTCTCTGATGTAAAACATATCCCTCTTTATCATAGAATGTTGTTAATAACTTTTCTGTTGATTTGCCTTTAATATTAAAACTTTTATGATAATTACTTAACCATTCTTTCTTTGGAGTTTCTTTCTCACATGCAAAAGGAAGATCTTTATGCTTATTATGAAGATCACTCGGGTACCTCAAATCAACTTCAAAATAATAACCTTCTTCTTCGTCATTCAATTCCTCTTGAGAAGAAATAACAATATTCATCAAAGCCTTTTCATAATCCTTTTCTTCCACCCACTCTAATTTACCATAAGGCAGAGATTGAGACATTGCCAATCCATACAAATTATTAGCATCAAAATACATCAAATAATTACTATCTTTTTCACTATCATAATTTGGAAGATATTTATTATTTGCTTTAGCATATCTTTTTGAACATACTTGTGATATTCCACCTCTCTTGGACTTCTCAATCATCCAAAGCATATCCACATCACTGATTAAATCTATATCTTGTTTTGTCATTTTCAACATTGCACTCCAAGCTAAACCAGGAGCTGTGAAATAGTGGGCAGGATCTAATCCATAACAATTTTTATTATGACAGAGTGATCTAAAAGCTTCAAACACATCAGCTAACAATAAAACATCTGTTTTTAGATATAAATCGTGATATTCTCCAAGGTTCTTTATCTTAAATATTTTCCATATTTCTTGTGCGTGTTTATATTCCTTATCACTTATCTCTTCTTCATAAAGGTTATTATAGAAACTTTCTTTTGAAGGAAGTTGTGTTTCTTTAAATCTCATAAATGAATCCATATAATCATAAGGATAAATTCCCTTACTTGTAAGAATTTTCTCTTTACTTTGAATTTCATTCCTTGTTTGAATTTCCTCTCTCGTAAGAATTCCTTCTTTAATCAGAATTTCATCTTTAATCTGAATTTCCTCTTTAGTTCGAATTTTCTTTATAATTAGAATTTCATCTTCAGTTAGAATTTCTTCATTAATTAGAGTTTCCTCTTTACTTTGAATTCTCTCTTTAATCTGAATTTCCTCTTTAGTGAGAATTTCCTCTTTTGGAAAGAATGAATTAAGATTTGGAAAAGAGTCCGTGGAGCTTAGATTTGATGCGAGGTAGGCTAGTGGTGTTCCCATAAACTTGTAAGAATCTAAAAACCTAATACGAGTTAAAGGTTTTGTGAATATCATTTTTGAAAATGAAATATACTTTTGACTTGTGTTTGTTATAGCAGAAATATTCCCTGGTGTTTTTGAAAGTTCATTTATAAATAGATGTGTATCATAGTTGGCGCTGTTGTGAAGAAAGACTGGAATAAAAGAAGGTAATTTATAATTAAGATTACAACAGGAATGAGCGGGACCTCTATATTTACCAGTAAGATGACAATGGTCTCTAACTTTAGACTCCTTAATTTCCCCCTCACAAATATGACAGATATTGTTCATTCTAAATTCTAATTTTTCTTCTTTGGTTAATTTCATCGGTTCATTTGTTTCTTTCATTAATTTAGTGAGTCTTATACAATCCTTTTCTAATCGTTTTACAAACTCTTGTGAAGCATTTTTTCCACGATAATGTTCAAGTTTGTTATACTTTTCTCCAACAGATGATTTGATATAATAACAGAAACCACAAGGAATATGTTTTTGATATTTATTTGTATATGGTTCTTTTGGATTAGGAGAAGCAGTATTTATCTTTTTAAGGATACATTCAAAATCAGCGTATATCACAAATGGGTGCATGATAGATTTATTATAATCTTCAAAATAAATCTTTTCACCAGGTTTAGGCATTGTAATTACAGCTGATTTATGATTACTACAATATTTTGAATGTTGTTCTAATCGTTCTTTTGTATGAAATGAATTAAGACATCGCTTACAAGGATATATTTTGTTTGCTGTTCTGAATACCTGAGAAGAGATTAATCTTGATAAATTATTGATGTATGTGTAATGTGAATTCTTTCCAACACTAAAATATAAAAGGTCAATGTGTGTTTCTTCATTTTTATAGTTGTTTGAAATTTTTAATATTTGAACTTTGTTTGTATCCGTTAATCCATATACATTAATAGAAAGATTATTCTTTTTCTCAAATTTAGGAATATCTGTTAGTGGCATTGGGAATTTAAAATCTTTAATGTCCAAGGTATTCTCATATTTCATATATTGTTTTACTCTTTCTGAATTACATTTTGGTGGATGTAAGTGAGCAAGAACAGACCAGAGAAAACATTTATTATCATTGTTCTTAATATTAACAACTGCCTTCTTTAGTTTTATTTCTTTTGGTAATTCAATATAAGAAGAAGCTTTAAGAGGGTTTGATTTTAGAATGTGTATATCTAAAAAGATGATTTTTCATAATATTAAATCCACTTCCTACCACTGTATTATCAACATCCTCCTCTTGTCTTGATAGTTCTTCATAAACCCCACTATTCAAAAAATCTTGAAATGATGTTATAAAATGAAGATCTGTTCTCATATAAGGAGTTTGTTCTTCATCTTGTCTTTTCATATTCATTTTCACTCCCATATAAAACTTTAAAGTTTTCATTTCTTTTAATGTCTTTTTAATAAATTTTTCAACATCGGGTTTCACTATTTCAATTGATTCAGCTATTGATGATGGACCGGGTTCTCCAAATTGAAAAATCCTTATTTTTATATGCCCTTTAAATGCCTCATCAGTGTTTTCAATATAATAGTCTCCCTTTACTTTAAACTCATTTTTCTTGTGTTTTTGTGATTGAAGATGTTTATTATAACTACTCTTCAAAACATCCTTTGAACAGATATCACAATGTTTTCTTTCCAACTCAAGAGGAGATATTTGATGAAATAGATTAAATGTGTGTTTGTTGGTTCGGAGGTGTTTTCTATAATGTTTATATTCGTGATTACAAACATCGCAGTACGTTGTATTCACCATATTTATAGAATAAAACTTTGCTTAAACTAAAATTTTCTTGATGAAAATTTCGTTTAATTTATAGGTGAATCTGTGCTTAAAAACATTTTATCCTCCAACTTTTTCACTTAATAAATACAATGTTTCAAGACACAAAAGACAAGTTTCAATCAATCTCTTCATCTGTTAAAGATACTGAGAAATATGTCAAGGATGTAAAATTGAACAAAGATAAATATAACAACTATTGGATAAAAACTATTATGGTAAATAATATGAGTTCTTCAATTTCCTTCAGTGGAAGGGCTTTGAGTATACCTGGTAGAACATCAATTAAAGTATCTCTAACAAAAGTTTCTCCTCTCCTTCTAGTAATATATTCAAAACTAGAAAAAGCAATGAAACAAGAAAAAGTATCAAAGAACAAAAACCTTATGGATGAAGCTTTAGAAAGAAAAGATAAGACCATCTGTAATATGCAAGGAGAAATTTGTATTTTTTTCAACAACCCTAAAGATGTAAATCTTGATGAAATAAAGGATGTTAATATATCAGGTGAAATGACATTTCGTTCAATAGTAGTTAACGATAATTTTAAAATTACCTTTAATATAAAAAATGTTGTCGTTGAATCTGATAATGAAAAAAAGTATATCGATATCGATGGTAATATACAACTGAAAGTATAGATGAATTTCAGTTTAAGTAAAGTTTTACTTTATAAATATGCTAGACTTTCCTGATTCTCCATATGACAAATTTGAGAATTGTCCTGCGTGTGAAAGACGGGGATTAAACACAGAGTCAAAAGCCTATAAACAATGTATATTCTGTGATTATCTTCTAATTAATGATAATAAAAAATATAAAAAGGAAAATAATTCTTTTAGATTTACACCAAAAATGAATTACTTTACAAGATTGATTAGAGAAATGAATGTAAAGTATGAGGATGATAACACACCTTTCCTTACAAGGGAAGAAACTGAACGTATAAGAGAAATGTTCAAAGGATTGTTGTTGTATATTATTCATGGATGTAATTTTCAGGGAAATATCAACACAAGATATTGTATAAATAAAATAATGGATTATCTTGAAATTAAACCTGAACTTAGGATAAAATATAGAGTTTCTAAAAAGCCAATAATAAATTAAATAACCTGTTTTTCAAATATATAAATGAATGATTTTTTACCTATTTGGGAAAATAAGATAAAATTTAACAACCATAAAAATCTCCCAAATTCATTAAGATGTCTCATAGTTGGTTCAAGTGGATGTGGAAAAACCTGCTTACTTTTAAAAATGCTCCTCACTCCCAACTTTTTAGATTATGATAATTTAATAATTTTCACAAAGTCGAGTTTTCAACCAGAGTATCAACTACTCTCACAAGGTTTTAATGCTGGTCTTCAAAAAGAAGATATAATAGGTTTATTTAAACGTCAAAAAAACCTAAATGATTATAACATTGAAGATATAATTCAACTATTTTGTGATACACAGAGATGTAAAAAGAAATCAAATCTTATAACTTGTATTCTTAGTGATAATACGGATGATATACCGTCTCCCCAAGATTTGGATAAATCAAAAAAGAACCTCGTTATCTTTGATGATTGTGTTAATGAGAGAAACCAAACGGTAATGGACAGCTACTACACAAGAGGGAGACATTCTTCTTGTAATTGTATTTATCTTAGTCAATCGTACTTTCAACTTCCTCGTCGTTCCATCAGAAACAATGCTAATACTTTTTTTTTTTTTTATTTTTTTTTTTTTTTTGTATACCTTGGTCGAGGCTCGTATGAGAGCTAACACACAACTCACAGCAAGGAGGCATGAGACAAGAGGGGCGGGAGTGGAAGGGACAAAACATTGGGGAACAGACACAGGTGAACTGTGGAAGGGAGAGGGATGGGGATGGGACGGGGAACATGGCGAGGGGAAGATGGACATTAAAGGGACTTTCAGGAAGGAACGCAGGAGAATTGTAGGAAGTGGGCTTGGGTGGATTATCGGCGGTAGAAAAGATCGAGGATTTGGATGGGGGAAGATAAGAGGTGGTGGTGAACAGCTGTTTTGAAAGCCTGAAGGGAAGAGTGGAAAAGAATAGAGTGAGGAAGTTTATTCCAAAGGGGGGAAAAAGAGGAATGAAAGAGTGAAGATGAGAAGTGATTCGTGATTTTGGTAGTTTTACCAGAAGGGGGTTGTTGGCGGACCTTGAGCGCCCTGTGGAAATGTGGTTGGGACAAATCGCAGAGAGAGCAGGGGGGGCAAGGCTGGAGAGGAGTCGGTAGAAGACAGAAAGACCACCGACCAACCTGCGGTGATTGAGTGAGAGGCCCAAAGACTCAGCTTCATTGCGGGAGATGCCAATGATCTTAAAAGCCCTGGTTTCGACAGCGTGAAGTCGAGAAAGGTGGGAGGCAGGAGCACCAGCCCAGAGGGGAGAGCAGTACTCCATCAGGCTACGGACAAAAGCTTTGTAAGTGGTCAGGAGCTCAAGAGGGCCGAGGAAGGACTTTGCACGACGGAGGATTCCCAGTCGGCGACTGGCTTTTGAGGCAAGGTTGGAAATGTGACTTTCCCAGGAAAGGTCATGGCAGATAGTGAGACCCAGAAGCTTGAAAGAAAAGACTTCTTCCAGAGGATTGTTGAGAAAGTGGATGGGGGGGTTTTGTAAACGGTCCTTTCGAAGAGACATAGTGAGAGTGTGAGATTTGTCTGGATTGAAAGACATGTTCCACGTGTTGGACCAGTTTGTGATTTTATCCAGATCTGCAGTGAGCGAAGAAGCTGCTGCTTGCCGGTCTGAGGGATGACAGATGGTACGGCAGAGCGTTGAGTCATCGGCAAAGAGAAATAGAGGATTTTCCAGAGAGTCCGAGAGATCATTGATGAAAACCAGAAAAAGAACAGGGCCCAGAACGCTACCTTGAGGAACTCCAGCCTGCACAGGAAGAGGGGATGAAAGAACTCCATTTAGGGCCACACGTTGACTGCGACAGGAGAGGAAGTCTGCGAGCCATGAGTGGAGATGGCCTTGAATACCATGGGCAGAGAGTTTGGTGAGTAGGGCAGGGTGCCAGACTGTGTCAAAAGCACGTGATATGTCCAGGGATACGGCCTGGATTTCCTGTCTGGCATTGAGGACCTCCATCCATTGATGGGAGAGCAGTAGCAGCATATCTAGGTAGAGTGACCTGGTCTGAAACCAAATTGATGATTGGAAATCAAGCCATTGGAGAAGAGGAAGGATTTCATGTCTGAAGCGATGATGGATTCCATAACCTTGCTGATGATTGGGAGAAGGCTGATTGGTCTATAGTTACAGGGATCTGTTTTTGCACCTTTGTTATGTGCAGGGCAGTGATGTTAGCAGATTTCCAAGCAGATGGCAGATGACCTTGGGAAAATGAGAGGGTGAATAGAACAGAGAGAGGGTGAGCAAGAGCAGAAGAGCAGGCTTTGAGGACACGTGGGCTGATGCCGTCTGGACCGGTTGCAGAATCTGACTCGAGGTTTGAAAGCAAGCTCTCCACCTTGTCAGGAGAAAAGGATACAGAGTCCAGGGACAGTTGGGTGCGACTGGGTAAAGTGGGTAGAGATAGTGATGGGTTTGGGACACAAGATTTAGCTGCAAACAGCGAGTTTAGACATTCAGCTTTATCACGTGTGGAATCAGCAGTGCGGCCATTTGAGGTAAGGGAGGGGATGGAGGGGGAACATACACCAGAAACAGATTTGATTAAACGCCACCAGGATTTTGAGGAGGGAGAGAGGTTTGAGAGTTCAGACTTGAGATGAGAAAGATGTTGTTTTCTGGCTCTCCTGAGGGTAGCTACACACTTGTTCCGAGCTTTGTGGAAAGAACTGAGATTGCCCTCAGTTGGGTTTGCTTTCCATGAGGCAAAGGCAAGTTGTTTCAGGACAACTGCCTCGCCACGACGGCGGTGAGGTGGTTCTCTGATAACAGCCAGAGAGATGTCCACTTTGACAAGGACGTGGTCAGAAGAACCAATTGGAGCGAAGGAAGAGCAGCAGATATTGTCAGGGAAATTTGTCAAAATCAGATCCAGAAGTGATGGAGTACCATTGGTTGAGATCCGGGTCGGGAAGTTGACCGATTGAGTCAGTCCCAATGAGTCACAGAAAGCTTTTGCTGATGTCCCATGGCAGGTGAGAGAGGTACCCACACCTAGCCAACTGGCGTGATGACAATTGAAGTCGCCACATAAGAGGAAGAGAGAGTTTGGATGAGAAGATAGAAGATGGTCCATGTTTTCGGAGAGTGAGGTGTAGATGGAGTCATCACTGTTCGGTGGACGGTACAGTACATATAATCATGAGGTGGGAGTGGAGGGGAAGCCGAAGCCAGAGGTATTCCTGGGGGTGTGGGGGAGTGAGAGCAGTGCAGGGAGAGTGAGGAATAGAGTCTTTGATGAAGAGAGCAACACCTCCACCAGGACGAGGCTCAGGTCTGTCATACCGTAAGAGGGAGTAACCAGGGAGAGATACTTGGGAGTCAGACACGTCTTGGGAGAGGAAAGTTTCTGTTAGGCAGATAATGTCTGGTTTGTCAGTGGCAACCTGCATGGAAAGATCTGAAAGGTTTGAGCGAAGGCCCCGGATATTTGAGGTCCACACTTTTAATGAAGAGGTAGGGGAGGAGGCTTTTGGTGCAGGAGGTGGAGGGGGCGGGGGGAGGGTCGGACGAGGGACGAGGGGGGAGGTAAGGAGGGTTGCTGAAGGAGTGTGGGGTATTGCAGAATAGCGAGGGGAGGGGGCCGAATGAGGAGGAGAAAAGACTCTGTGGTGCTGTGAGAGAGGGGGGACAAGAGACAAGGAAGATGGCAGTTGAGGATTTGAGGAGGTGGAGTGAAGAGATGGAGATGAGAGGGCAGTGGAGGGAGGCAGGTTGGTGGATGAGAGGGGAGGCAACTTAGAGAAGAAAGAGTGAGGGGGATGAAAGGTGGGAGAGAGGTGAGGGGGGAATTTTTGAAAGAGGTGAGAGGGAGGCTTGGAGGGAGAAGAGTGGGATGGTTGTTTTGAGAGTGAGAGTGAGGGGTGAAGGGGGTGAGTTGGCACTGAAATTGGAAAAAGAATGGTTGATGGAAAGCGAGCATCCATGGCAAACTGTGGTTTTTAAAAGTTTTAGGTCAGATATACGATTTAACACAATTCTTGATGGATGCAATGAAGGCGAATTTAGAGCATGGAGAGAAGAAGCGCTGTAATAGTTGGATTTTTTAGGCAAGGAATGAAGGAGAGGTCGAAATGAGAGCAGTCTGTTAAAATAGCAGAAGAGTAGTGCATTGTGAAACAGTAAAGAGTACCACATGTGTGAGAGAGGAAGATGAAGCATTATAAGATCGTTTTTGTTGTTAATATTAATGTATGAGAGAGTTCAACAGATTAGGTCATGGAAGTGTAAAAAAAAAAAAAAAAAGAAATCGAGGAAGACGAGGAGGAAGTTAAGAGGAAGAAGTAGCAGAATCGGGAGAAGGTTGTTGTTGTTGTTGTTGGGTTTTTTTTTTATTTTTTTTTTTTTTTTTTTAGATAACAAAGAGATTAGTTGTGAGAATGGGGGATATTTGGAAAGTGGCTAGGATCAAAATTGAAGTTAATGGGAGGATAGAAATTGAAGGTAATGGGGAGAAAAAAACAAACAAACAAAAAAAAAAAACGATCGAACACCAAGTGGAACCGGTAGGCCTCAAGCCTAGGACTAGGCCTCAAACACCAGGTGAGAACGTCGACATAAATACTCACAAAATAGCACGATTTTTGAAACAAAACCGAACTAGGAACACACATTAACATGTAGGTGAGAAAATTAAACAGTTAAAACGGGACAAATAACAACCGGAACTTAACTTTGAGAATGTCAGCAGGGAGCCCCGAAGGAGACCTCTTGCCGCTCAAAACCGGAACCGGAAGTCCAAAAAAATTTTATTCAAGTTAAATTCAATAGATATCAATAATTTTTGGAGAGATAATTGTTCTACATTATGTAGTAAAAAGAAATTTGAGGATTATATGAAGCACACGACTGAAAAATATAAATATATTGTTGTGAAACAAGATGAGATATTAAGGGATATATTTTTTGTTTTATAAACAACTACATATATAAATGACAACTATTATTATAAATCTTGTGGGTAAATCTGCTTCTGGAAAAAACTTTCATAAATCAAGGTTCTTGTGTAGTACAAATGAGAATATTGTAAATTTACTTAAAAAACACCCCGTGATACGCATTGTATCAACAACAACTAGAGCAATAAGACCTGGAGAAGTAAAAGGTGAAGATTATCACTATATTTCAGTGGAGGAACATATGCGATTGAGGAATGAAGGACAAATATTTGAGGAGGTTTCTCTTGGTACAACAAAATATTCACATTGTAAGAGTGAGTTAAAGAAACTAAAATCTGGTGGTGTTGGGATATTAGAAACTAATCCAGAAGGAACGAGACAAATTATTAAATATCTGAGCGGAGTGAAGATTTTATCATTCGGTTTTGATGTTGATGAAGAAACTCAACACAAACGTATGAAAAGCAGAGATGCAAGGATTAGTGAAGAAGAAATTACAACTCGCATTAATGTTAATAAAGAATTTGATGAAATATTTAAAGAAAAGGATTTATTTGAACACATCTACTTGAATGATGAAGAAAAGGAAAATTTCCCTGTTGATCTTAACAATTCATTAAATGATATTTTACAATAAATAAATGGATACAAAAGAAAGAGCAAGAAGATTTAAGGAACATCAAGAGTTGGTTTCAAAAGTTGTAAAACAACAGGAAGACATAAAGAAGAAACGCAGACAGAAACTAACGGGCGAAGAAGCATTTGAAAAAAAGCAAGAGAAATTTTTTAAACCACTTTTAAAAACTTCCCAAGAAAAAATGAAAGATGTTTCCACAGTTCCCACAGTAGAATATACTCCTAGAAAGCTTCAAATGTTAAAAGATTTCAGTCAAATGACGGAGGAAGAATTAGAGCATTTAGGAGAATTAGAATATGATGATGAAGGTTTATTTCAACAACTGGAAGAGATTAATCAACCCCTGATTATATTGTGAATGCTGTTCAAAACAATGAATATTCAGCGGATTCAAAAACCAAAGCAGGACTCATTCCAACAGAACAACCAGCAATATTTCATCTTGTTCAAGAAAAGGTATTGATATTTAATGATGAATTAAGGTTCTTAAGTTCTGCTCAACCCCTGTTAAACTAACTCCGAGATTAATGTTTCTTCTCACAAAAGATGGAAGACAAGGTTCAACTGTGAGGGATGAATCAAAGTATATTGATAAACCATTGGATATGGAAAATAATGATGATAGAGTATATATTGATTTGCTGAACACTCTAAATTATAAGGTTATTCTTTCTGGTAAAAGTAGGAAGAATGAGAAGGAGAAACACATTATTCAGGCTTTAAGTATCCTTGGTTCAGGTATTAGTTTTCTTCCAAATGACCCATCGCAATTAGTTAATAGACTGTTATTGTTGTTCGGCAGTAAGAAGGCTGGAAATAACAATTGTTTTAATGAAGCATCAGCCATTTTAGACCAGTTGATGAACATGAAAATAATTAATAAATCTCAATATAAAGACATTTTATCTCATATTAAATAAGATGAGAAGCACAATCCTGAGTTTTAATTTCACAACAAGCGACCACACATCTTCATTCCCATACCCACTACAACTTGACACAACAAAAGAATATGAGGCATCTTTATTGTCCATGGAGACTTATAATACCTTATTTAATATAACCGAGAAAAATGACAAGTTTAGTTATAATCCGGGAAGTGGATACAAAACGATAACACTCTCACCCGGATCATACGAGATTTCTCAAATATCTTCCGAAATTGCTCGTCTTATGAAAGAACAGGGTGATGAACCAAAAAATATTGTTATAAACATTCAAAAACATACTTCAAAATCAACGATTAAAGTTAAAAATAACTACAAGGTTGATTTCACAATTGATAATTCATTTAGAGAGTTATTAGGTTTCTCCTCAAAAAGATTGAAACTAATGGGACGTTTTACAGTGATAATGTCATTCAAATATCCTCAGGAATAAATTCGGTGTTAATTCACTGTGATTTGATTGATGGTGCTTATAATGATGGATTAAAAACAAATACAATATTTTCATTCAGCGCATACTCAACCCCAATTGGTTATAAATTCAATATGGAGCCTAAAAATTTGGTTTATCTACCTGTGTCAGGAAAAACCATACACAGAGTAAATTTTAGGATAACCGACCAAGATAATCGTGTGATTTCTTTTAATGGAGAAGTTATATCCATCAGAATTCACCTACGTGAAGTTTTTCAATAAATAAATACGATGGTTATTGTGAGGAAGCACGAGTTGGGAAAATATAAAATAATTACAGGGGATGGGATGTTCCTTTCCCGTACTACAAGGGTGAAGGTATGTATCTTGGTAGAGGATACTATAAACCTAAGAGACAAAGGGGTGTTGGACATCAATTTAGAGGAGATGGGATAATTGATACTCTCATGGGTATTGGTTCAACTATTCTTAAACATAAAGACCTAATTGGTTCAACTGCTTCTGCTGTGGGAAATGTAGCAGGTGCTGTAAAGAGTATAAAAGATGCTCAGAAAGAATCTCATAAATTACAAGCAATAAAAGAAATTAAGAAAGGTAAAACTCAGTTGTCCCCCAAGAACGACAGAAAATAATTCAAATACTTGGATCAGGGTTTCAAAAGTTTTAACATCTTTTTTCCTAAATAAATACAAGTATGGAAGCAATTGATAGTATCTATGATTTGGATGATACTATTATTATCTCAAACTCCACTAAAAAAGAAGATTACTTCAAGGTAAATGCAATAACTGGAACAGACTGGAATACAAATGGTACAAAAAGTTTTGAAATAAATAATCAACAAACCTATTTGAATCTCTCCGAAAGTTTCTTGTTGTGTAAATTTAAATTCACTAAGGCTGGGAATAACACAAACGCTACACTTGTAAATGATTTCTTCTGGAAAATGTTTGATAGTGTGCGATTGTATATTGGAACACAAGAAGTTGAAGCGGTTGATTATGTCTCTGCTGTATCTGAAATGATGAAATTTACACTCTATACATTCAGTGATAGAATGGGAAAGGGGTCTGTCGAAGGTTTTATTCCTGATATGTCAACGGGAACAAACACAGACCCTGGATATATTCAAAGGAAAGGAATGTATAATGATGATACAAAAGCAGAAAATAGTTTTACTGTGGCAGTTCCTCTTAAAGGTATATTTGGATTTTGTGATTATGATAAAGTTCTGTATGGTCTTAAAATTAGATTTCAACTACAAAGGAATGATAATGAAAATAGATTGCTTTTTGGTGTTGGTAATGCTTTTAGTGATCAGAATAAATTTGTAATTGAGGAGATGAGTTGGTATATCAGTGAATATACTCCTAATCTTAAAACAGAAGAGATGTTGAATCGAAGACTTAACTCAAAGAAACCACTCAGTGTATCATACCTCAAAAGAAGATGTCAACACGTTAAACTCAATCAAACTACTTACACGTGGAATTTGGGTGTTCTGGAAGGAAAGCCACGATATCTGTGGATGATTTTTAAAAAGCCAGATGGTGATACTGCGACTGATAAGAATAATGCATTGAGTGATAATGCTAAGGTGAAACAACTTCGCGTTTCTCTAGATGGAACATTTTATCCACGAGATAGATTGGAAATTAATTGGGAAAAAAATGATTTTGCTGAAGCATACAAGTCTTACCAAAAGGTGTGTGAAAGTAATGGAAATAAAGAACCTATTTTAGACATGACAGCATTTAAAAGTTTGTATACAATCTATACGTTTGACCTGAGCGCTCAAAAAGAAACTATAAAGTCTAATCGAGTGGATACTTCCCTATACATTGAAAGAGGAGAGAGTGAAGAAGTTGATACATATTGTTTGCTTTTGGAAGAAACAGAATTGCAGATTAATACAGATAATGGTGTGATGATTAGTCTCACATAATTTTTTGTTAAATAAATGAGTGGCAAAGTACCAACTGGGGTATATGTTAATCAAATCAATCTTCATAAACTATCATCTTGTGTTCAAAATCAAAAGCCTTGTACGATTAACGTTAATACAATTCAGAGAAAAGGAGCAGTAAGAATTGATGTTTTGCTCACAAGAGAACAGGTTAAAATCTTGAATGACACTGGCTCACTTAAAATTAAAATGACAAAACCAATGTTGAAAAAATATTCAATAAGAGAGACGAGTGGAGGATTTCTCCCATTTCTAATTCCTTTATTTGCTGGTTTAAGTGCGGTTGGAGCATTGACGGGTGGTATTTCAACAGCGGTCAAAACTGCCAACGAAAGGAAGGCTCAACTCCAGGCTCAAAAAGAATTGGAAAGACATAACAAAGAGTTGGAGAAACAAATTAGTGGAAGTGGTGTAATTGTAGATTTTGCTGAAAAACTTGAAGGTCTGCCTGATAAAGCGAGATTGTTAGTTGGAGATATGCTTTCTTCTATAGCACAAGCAGGTGTAAAATTAACGAAAAGAGGTAATGGATTATATCTTTCTAATAAATAAATGAGCATTGATGAGTGGTTGAAAGAATTTGGAAAGAATACAACATCAAATTTACAACTTGCCAAATATTGTAAGAAATTAAAAATTCATAATGTGGTTATTTGTATGAGAGATGAATTAACAAATGTGTCGAAACATACAAAGAATATTATTATGAACTTAGAAGATAATGATGGGAACGGTTCTCATTGGGTTTGTATTTTTAATAGTCAAGAGAAATATTATTTTGATAGTTTTGGTCTTCCACCACCTGTTGAAGTCATAAAATTCTTACAGAATGGTGTTTATCAAACATTTCAAGTCCAAGAATTAAATTCCAAGTGTTGTGGTCAATTATGTCTATATGTGTTATTTCAACTCAACAAAAATAAAAAATTTTATGATATTATTTTTAATCTAATATAAATGACTTATGTTGGTAAAGATGGTTCTATCTTTGGTGTATCTCAAGAACTGGATATTGATTTATCAAATTATTACACAAAGGCACAGGCTGAACGACATAAATATAATATAAACAAAAATATTAACATGAAAAATGCTTATAAATTAAAAAATTATCCAAGCCCGACTGACGCGAATGACTTGGTGAGATTAAGCGATTTATCACAATATATATACTTAAATAAAACGGCTGTGTATTCTAAAGATACAGAAGTGTTGATATTATCTCCAGGTCATACAGAATTCACAGTTCGAATTAAAATAAATTTTTATAAAGAAGGGCGTATCGTTTGTATGAGAATAGAACAATGGGGGTATGATATGAATGATTTAGGGTATAATTGGTCATTTAAAATTAACCTCGAAGACCTGGAACAATTAAATCAGTCTCGTAAGGAAGAATATTATCCACTTGGTATCGAGAATGAGTTTTGTGGAGCCACGATTAGTAAACAACAAATAAAAGAATTTAATAAGGGTAAATATAATAATGGTTTTGCCCTTGTTTATCTCATAAAAACAGAAAAAACAGGATTATATATAATAAGTAAGGAAATACAAAATGATTTAACTATGGGAAGATGGGGAGGTGTTTCGTGCCATAATATTATTCTAACATATATTTCTAATACATAAATGACAGCAAGAAGGCTTCAAGAAAATTATCATTTCTGTGTCCAAGCATACCTTCAAGAAAAGGGTATTCGGTATTTTAATAAATATGTTCTACAACATAAGAATGAGGTATTTTCAATAAAAGATTGGCATTATGCTGATGTTGATAAACCGACAACTTTAGATTTAATTAGAATGTTAAATAATGAAAAAATTATAAGGTTAAGAAAAGGTAAGGCTCTTTTAGAAATTCAAAAGAAATTTTATTGGTTTCCTGTTGTAAAAAATTATTTTGGATACAGGAATAACAAGAAATCCTGATGAATATATGTATAATATTCTATGGGGTGTAAACGATTCAAGTATAGTAAGGGATGAGGAAGGAGTTGAAGAAGAGAGGGAAGAGGAGGAAAAGGAGAAGGAGGAGAGAGAGAAGGAGGAAAGAGAGAATAGAGAGAGGGAGAATAGAGAGAGGGAGGAAAAAGAGAAGAGAGAGAGGGAGGAGAGGGAGAAGAAAGAGAAGGAGGAAAAAGAGAGAATAAATAAATATTATAGTATGGAAACCAGTGAGATTCAAAAAAGAATAGAGGTATTACAGAAAATAACTCAACCCACCAGGAAGGAATACAAAGAATTAACAAGTCTATTTGCAATACTTTCAACAAAACTATTAGCATCGTCAAGCTATTCATTTTAATTCAAGTTTTTTCTTAAATAAATGGAGGAGAGAGTAAAGGCATTTCTAAGGATTCTTTATGTTTTAAAAATTAAGATTCAAATGTGCATGTTGGAAACTAAAAAGGTTTTTGCACTCTGCAGAAATTTTTCTCATAAATAAATGAGTTATTGTCTCAAATGTAAAAAGAAAACTAATACTAAAAATATTTCATATATTAAAAGTAAAAATAACAGGGTTATACAAAAAGGTATATGTTCGGTGTGTGGTTCAAAAAAAAAAAATCAATTTATCTCCAAACACAAACTCGGAGGAGATATACAAAAGTTTTTATCAGGAAGTAAATTTACAACTACTGGAATACCAGGGGAATTACATCTTCCAGGGTATTCTTTCTGTGGTCCAGGCACAAACTTGGATAAAAGATTAGATGAGGCAGACAATCCTAAATCCTGGAGTAAACCAATCAATAGAGTTGATGAAGTGTGCATGAGACACGATATTGATTATGGGAATACCACAACGTTGGAAGAAAAGCATGAAGCCGATAGAGAAATGTTGTATAATTTGTCTCTGATACAAAATCCAACCTTGAGAGAAAAAGTTGATAGGTTCATCGTGAAGAAGATGATTAGTGCTAAATTGAAACTTGGACTTGGAAATTCAAAAACTTATAGGCTCTAATGATGCCATTAAGACTGAAGAGCAATTAGCTGATGAATTACATAAACCAATATTCACAAAGTTTCAGAGAAGGAAAGTTTATTCCAAGGAAGTTGATTATATCTGGTCTGCTGATTTGATTGAACTCAATAATGATAAGGGGTACAAGTATGCTTTAACCGTTATTGATTTGAGGAGTAGATATGCGTGGGTTGTCCCTTTAAAAACAAAACAGGTAATACTCTTATGTTAGCTTTTCAACAGATATTTAATAAAAGTAAGAGAAAACCTAAAAAATTGTGGACTGATGAGGGTAGAGAGTTTTATAACAAGACATTTATGAATTTTCTAAAAAATAACAGTATTACATTATACAGTACCTTTAATGAAGGGAAGGCAGTTGTTGTTGAACGTTTTAATCGTACCTTAAAAGAGAGACTATATAAAAAATTCACACAACTCGGTTCACAACAATGGTCATCTTTTATTCAGGATATTGTGGATAAGTATAATGACACGATTCACACGTCAACGAATATGAAGCCATCAGAAACATTTACAAAATTAAAATATGAAAAAGAGATTAATGTCAAAAAACCTAAGTTCAAAGTTGGTGATATCGTAAGAATATATAGGTGGAAATCTCATTTTGAAAAGGGTTTTACTGAACGATGGACGAAAGAACTTTTTAAAATTGTTGATGTAATAGATACAGTTCCTTGGACTTATAAAATATATGATTTGGAAGGGGAAGAGATTTTAGGTTCATTTTATTCACAGGAATTACAAAAGACAAAACTAAGCAGATAATACACCTTTGTGGACACTCGAGGGCCAAGTCCGAGGTGTATAACAGTATATAATGTGTGTCAAGGGGGACGTTCTTAGATCTGTGAACCCCAAACACAGAATCCTCAACTGAATAGTCAAGGCTTAACTTTTGTTTGTTGATGTGTATGTGTGTGTGTCCCAACCCTCACATTCAAAATCTCAACCCCAACCCTCACATTCAAAATCTCAACCCCAACTCAATCCTCGCCCAACACAATGTCTTTTTCAAAATGAGATTTCCACCTATATATATATATATTTTTACGTTTTTTTTTTATTCTTCCAATTCTGTCTTTTAAGGCTTTCAGGTTTGATGACATAGAAAGGGGGAGTAAGCCTGCACTTTCTTCCCAGAACTTTCTTGATCTTGCTCCCATCAAGCACCATCCGACAAAGAACTACATCGATAGGTTTAGATCCCAAAGAGTGATAGCAACTCCAAAAGTCTCCAAAATATAAATAAATAAAATAATAATAATAATAAATAAATAAATAAATAAATAAAAGCCCCCAAAAAAGTTTCAAGTGTCCAACATAAACCCAACTTTCCAAGTCTTCAAGGTATAACCACATTCCCGTTGAGTTTCCAAGATATGTATCACATTGTGAGTTATCAATCCAGAACCCACATTTCAAGTATTCAAAGTAAAACCAACTTACAAAGTCTCTTAAGGATAACTCATTTACTGATTTTTTCAAAATTTGTGAGTCTCCAAGGTAGGACCCATATTTAGAACCATCTTGGCAGAACCCTTTTCCTGAGTCTCCAAGGTAGTTATTTAAACCATCAAGGCAGAACTCATTTACTGATTTTTTCAAAATTTGTGAGTCTCCAAGGTAGGTCCCATATTTAGAACCATCTTGGCAGAACCCTTTTCCTGAGTCTCCAAGGTAGTTATTTAAACCATCAAGGCAGAACTCATTTACTGATTTTTTCAAAATTTGTGAGTCTCCAAGGTAGGTCCCATATTTAGAACCATCTTGGCAGAACCCTTTTCCTGAGTCTCCAAGGTAGTTATTTAAACCATCAAGGCAGAACTCATTTACTGATTTTTTCAAAATTTGTGAGTCTCCAAGGTAGGTCCCATATTTAGAACCATCTTGGCAGAACCCTTTTCCTGAGTCTCCAAGGTAGTTATTTAAACCATCAAGGCAGAACTCATTTACTGATTTTTTCAAAATTTGTGAGTCTCCAAGGTAGGTCCCATATTTAGAACCATCTTGGCAGAACCCTTTTCCTGAGTCTCCAAGGTAGTTATTTAAACCATCAAGGCAGAACTCATTTACTGATTTTTTTAAAATTTGTGAGTCTTCAAGGTAAAACTTGTATTCTGGCTCATCAAGGTATAACTTGTTCAGTGGGTATTGTCTTGATAACTCACAATGAGTACTATTGCTGTAAAACTCTTTTTCAGGATTTTGCTGGTCTCCAAGGTATAACTCTTTGGTTGGGTCATCAAGGACGAACTCGTTCTGTGGGTCTTGGTCGCTCATAAGGTCTTCAACCAAGCCAACAATTTCGCCCCAAGTTGTAGCAAAAGCAGTATTTTCATTTCGTATTTCAGACACAATTTCCTGTGAGAGAAAATAATAATGTATTAATTAAGTTATTTAATTATTAAATGAGTATGCTTCAATCAAAGTTTGAAAATAGGAAAATAAAAAATCTTACCTCAATAGATAAGAGGTTTGAATCCAGTTCATCAACTTGAAGGTTTAGTTCCATAGAAGACAGACAGTTCGAGACAAGCACACAGAACACCATTGCCAGCAAAAACAAATGTTTAAAATGGAGCCTGGGTTTGAAGCTTTTATAGAGAAAGACTGGTGGGTGTGGTTTCCTTTGGAAATTCCCTGGGCAAGCCTAGGCAAGCCTTCATTGGGAAATTTTTCAAAACCATAACATCCTGTAATTTTCTAGTGATTTCTTTCTTTGTGAGATGAACTGGAAATGATGTAAGAGTGGGCGGGGCTTAGCAAAAGTAGGCGGAGCTTAGGAAAAGTGGGCGTGGCTTAGAAAAAATACCTTATGAAAAGTGGGCGGAGCTTAGCAAAAGTGGGCGGGGCTTAGGAAAAGTGGGCGTGGCTTAGAAAAAATACCTCATAAAAAGTGGGCGGAGCTTAGCAAAAGTGGGCGGGGCTTAGGAAAAGTGGGCGTGGCTTAGAAAAAATACCTTATGAAAAGTGGGCGGAGCTTAGCAAAAGTGGGCGGGGCTTAGCAAAAGTGGGCGGGGCTTAAAGAAAAGTGGGCGGGACTTATTGAATACCTTGTGGAAAGTGGGCGGGGCTTAACAAAAGTGGGCGGGGCTTAGGAAAAGTGGGCGTGGCTTAGAAAAAATACCTCATAAAAAGTGGGCGGAGCTTAGCAAAAGTGGGCGGGGCTTAGGAAAAGTGGGCGTGGCTTAGAAAAATACCTTATGAAAAGTGGGCGGAGCTTAGCAAAAGTGGGCGGGGCTTAGCAAAAGTGGGCGGGGCTTAAAGAAAAGTGGGCGGGACTTATTGAATACCTTGTGGAAAGTGGGCGGGGCTTAACAAAAGTGGGCGGGGCTTAACAAAAAATAACCTGTGGCTCAGGAGGTGGTCAAACAAGAGCATTAAGAGAAGTTTATCATTTCGTAATGGCACAAATGGGGTATCTTAAAAAATATAAAGATTCAAATGTTTTGTTTGTCAATATTTTAGATGGGGATTATTGTGCAAAGAAAATTAAACTATTGAAGGAATTTGAGAATGAACAAATCTTTATAGGTTCAATGAGTGAGCTGTTCAACCGCCAGGTGTTCAATTCAATGAGATTGAACCTTCAAGTTAAACGGGGAGACAAATAAATATACCTTGGGATAAAAAGGGGGGTTTATTTTTAGGGAAAAAAATATGAATCGCTGAAAATCCCCCATTCATTTACATGGGGAAAAGTGAGCCAGAATCAGTATTCTTACCCTACTCACGTTCATTGCTCTGTGAAACCACGCCCACACCAGATTTCAAATGTTCCATTTGACACGTTCATTACTCAGTGAAACCACGCCCACACCCGATTTCAAATGTCCCATTGGACAAGTTCATTGCTCTGTGAAACCACGCCCACACCTGATTTCAAGAATCCCATTGGACACGTTCATTGCTCTGTGAAACCACGCCCACACCAGATTTCAAATCTTCCATTTGACACGTTCATTACTCAGTGAAACCACGACCACACCCGATTTCAAATGTCCCATTGGACAAGTTCATTGCTCTGTGAAACCACGCCCACACCTGATTTCAAGAATCCCATTGGACACGTTCATTGCTCTGTGAAACCACGCCCACACCAGATTTCAAATCTTCCATTTGACACGTTCATTACTCAGTGAAACCACGCCCACACCCGATTTCAAATGTCCCATTGGACAAGTTCATTGCTCTGTGAAACCACGCCCACACCTGATTTCAAGAAGCCCATTGGACACGTTCATTGCTCTGTGAAACCACGCCCACACCCGATTTCAAATGTCCCATTGGACAAGTTCATTGCTCTGTGAA
>NC_140979.1:39500-47000 GCF_056783735.1 Eptatretus burgeri
AACAAAGAATATGAGGCATCTTTATTGTCCATTGGAGACTTATAATACCTTATTTAATATAACCGAGAAAAATGACAAGTTTAGTTATAATCCGGGAAGTGGATACAAAAGCGATAACAGGAAGTCTCACCCGGAGCATACGAAATTTCTCAAATATCTTCGAGAAATTGCTTTCGTCTTATGAAAGAACAGGGTTGATAGAACCAAAAAAATATTGTTATAAACATTCAAAGAAACATACTTCAAAATCAACGATTAAAGTTAAAAATAACTACAAGGTTGATTTCACAATTGATAATTCATTTAGAGAGTTATTAGGTTTCTCCTCAAAAAAGATTGAAACTAATGGGACGTTTTACAGTGATAATGTCATTCAAACATTATCCTCAGGAATAAATTAGGTGTTAATTCACTGTGATTTGATTGATGGTGCTTATAATGATGGATTAAAAACAAATACAATATTTTCATTTCAGCGCATACTCAACCCCAATTGGTTATAAATTCAATATGGAACCTAAAAATTTGGTTTATCTACCTGTGTCAGGAAAAACCATACACAGAGTAAATTTTTAGGATAACCGACCAAGATAATCGTGTGATTTCTTTTAATGGAGAAGTTATATCCATCAGAATTCACCAACGTGAAGTTTTTCAATAAATAAATACGATGGTTATTGTGAGGAAACACGAGTTGGGGAAAATATAAAATAATTACAGGGAATGGGATGTTCCTTTCCCCGTTACTACTGGGGTGAAGGTATGTATCTTGGTAGAGGATACTATAAACCTAAGAGACAAAGGGGTGTTGGACACATCAATTTAGAGGAGATGGGATAATTGATACTCTCATGGGTATTGGTTCAACTATTCTTAAACATAAAGACCTAATTGGTTCAACTGCTTCTGCTGTGGGAAATGTAGCAGGTGCTGTAAAGAGTATAAAAGATGCTCAGAAAGAATCTCATAAATTACAAGCAATAAAAGAAATTAAGAAAGGTAAAACTCAGTTGTCCCCCCAAGAACGACAGAAAATAATTCAAATACTTGGATCAGGGTTTCAAAAGTTTTAACATCTTTTTTTTCCTAAATAAATACAAGTATGGAAGCAATTGATAGTATCTATGATTTGGATGATACTATTATTATCTCAAACTCCACTAAAAAAGAAGATTACTTCAAGGTAAATGCAATAACTGGAACAGACTGGAATACAAATGGTACAAAAAGTTTTGAAATAAATAATCAACAAACCTATTTGAATCTCTCCGAAAGTTTCTTGTTGTGTAAATTTAAATTCACTAAGGCTGGGAATAACACAAACGCTACACTTGTAAATGATTTCTTCTGGAAAATGTTTGATAGTGTGCGATTGTATATTGGAACACAAGAAGTTGAAGCGGTTGATTATGTCTCTGCTGTATCTGAAATGATGAAATTTACACTCTATACATTCAGTGATAGAATGGGAAAGGGGTCTGTCGAAGGTTTTATTCCTGATATGTCAACGGGAACTAACACAGACCCTGGATATATTCAAAGGAAAGGAATGTATAATGATGATACAAAAGCAGAAAATAGTTTTACTGTGGCAGTTCCTCTTAAAGGTATATTTGGATTTTGTGATTATGATAAAGTTCTGTATGGTCTTAAAATTAGATTTCAACTACAAAGGAATGATAATGAAAATAGATTGCTTTTTTGGTGTTGGTAATGCTTTTGGTGATCAGAATAAATTTGTAATTGAGGAGATGAGTTGGTATATCAGTGAATATACTCCTAATCTTAAAACAGAAGAGATGTTGAATCGAAGACTTAACTCAAAGAAACCACTCAGTGTATCATACCTCAAAAGAAGATGTCAACACGTTAAACTCAATCAAACTACTTACACGTGGAATTTGGGTGTTCTGGAAGGAAAGCCACGATATCTGTGGATGATTTTTAAAAAAGCCAGATGGTGATACTGCGACTGATAAGAATAATGCATTGAGTGATAATGCTAAGGTGAAACAACCGCGTTTCTCTAGATGGAACATTTTATCCACGAGATAGATTGGAAATGGTGGGAAAAAATGATTTTGCTGAAGCATACAAGTCTTACCAAAGGTGTGTGAAAGTAATGGAAATAAAGAACCTATTTTGGATATGACAGCATTTAAAAGTTTGTATACAATCTATACGTTTGACCTGAGCGCTCAAAAAGAAACTATAAAGTCTAATCAGTGGATACTTCCCTATACATTGAAAGAGGAGAGAGAGTGAAGAAGTTGATACATATTGTTTGCTTTTGGAAGAAACAGAATTGCAGATTAATACAGATAATGGTGTGATGATTAGTCTCACATAATTTTTTTGTTAAATAAATGAGTGGCAAAGTACCAACTGGGGTATATGTTAATCAAATCAATCTTCATAAACTATCATCTTGTGTTCAAAATCAAAAGCCTTGTACGATTAACGTTAATACAATTCAGAGAAAAGGAGCAGTAAATTGATGTTTTGCTCACAAGAGAACAGGTTAAAATCTTGAATGACACTGGCTCACTTAAAATTAAAATGACAAAACCAATGTTGAAAAAATATTCAATAAGAGAAACAGTGGAGGATTTCTCCCATTTCTAATTCCTTTATTTGCTGGTTTAAGTGCGGTTGGAGCATTGACGGGTGGTATTTCAACAGCGGTCAAAACTGCCAACGAAAGGAAGGCTCAACTCCAGGCTCAAAAAGAATTGGAAAGACATAACAAAGAGTTGGAGAAAAATTAGTGGAAGTGGTGTAATTGTAGATTTTGCTGAAAAACTTGAAGGTCTGCCTGATAAAGCGAGATTGTTAGTTGGAGATATGCTTTCTTCTATAGCACAAGCAGGTGTAAAATTAACGAAAAGAGGTAATGGATTATATCTTTCTAATAAATAAATGAGCATTGATGAGTGGTTGAAAGAATTTGGAAAAGAATACAACAACACATTTACAACTTGCCAAATATTGTAAGAAATTAAAAATTCATAATGTGGTTATTTGTATGAGAGATGAATTAACAAATGTGTCAAAACCTACAAAGAATATTATTATCAACTTAGAAGATAATGATGGGAGCAGTTCTCATTGGGTTTGTATTTTTAATAGTCAAGACAAATATTATTTTGATAGTTTTGGTCTTCCACCACCTGTTGAAGTCATAAAATTCTTACAGAATGGTGTTTATCAAACATTTCAAGTCCAAGAATTAAATTCCAAGTGTTGTGGTCAATTATGTCTATATGTGTTATTTCAACTCAACAAAAATAAAAAATTTTATGATATTATTTTTAATCTAATATAAATGACTTATGTTGGTAAAGATGGTTCTATCTTTGGTGTATCTCAAGAACTGGATATTGATTTATCAAATTATTATACAAAGGCACAGGCTGAACGATATAAATATAATATAAACAAAAATATTAACATGAAAAATGCTTATAAATTAAAAAATTATCCAAGCCCGACTGACGCGAATGACTTGGTGAGATTAAGCGATTTATCACAATATATATACTTAAATAAAACGGCTGTGTATTCTAAAGATACAGAAGTGATGATATTATCTCCAGGTCATACAGAATTCACAGTTCGAATTAAAATAAATTTTTATAAAGAAGGGCGTATCGTTTGTATGAGAATAGAACAATGGGGGTATGATATGAATGATTTAGGGTATAATTGGTCATTTAAAATTAACCTCGAAGACCTGGAACAATTAAATCAGTCTCGTAAGGAAGAATATTATCCACTTGGTATCGAGAATGAGTTTTGTGGAGCCACGATTAGTAAACAACAAATAAAAGAATTTAATAAGGGTAAATATAATAATGGTTTTGCCCTTGTTTATCTCATGAAAACAGAAAAAACAGGATTATATATAATAAGTAAGGAAATACAAAATGATTTAACTATGGGAAGATGGGGAGGTGATTAGTACGATAATATTATTCTAACATATATTTCTAATACATAAATGACAGCAAGAAGGCTTCAAGAAAATTATCATTTCTGTGTCCAAGCATACCTTCAAGAAAAAGGGTATTCGGTATTTTAATAAATATGTTCTACAACATAAGAATGAGGTATTTTCAATAAAAGATTGGCATTATGCTGATGTTGATAAACCGACAACTTTAGATTTAATTAGAATGTTAAATAATGAAAAAATTATAAGGTTAAGAAAAGGTAAGGCTCTTTTAGAAATTCAAAAGAAATTTTATTGGTTTCCTGTTGTAAAAAAAATTATTTTGGATACAGGAATAACAAGAAATCCTGATGAATATATGTATAATATTCTATGGGGTGTAAACGATTCAAGGATAGTAAGGGATGAGGAAGGAGTTGAAGAAGAGAGGGAAGAGGAGGAAAAGGAGAAGGAGGAGAGAGAGAAGGAGGAAGAGAGAGAATAGAGAGAGGGAGGAAAGAGAGAAAGAGAGAGAGGGAGAAGAAAGAGAAGGAGGAAAAGGAGAAGAGAGAGAGAAGGAGGAAAGAGAGAAGAAAGAGAAGGAGGAAAAGAGAAGAGAGAGAGGGAGGAGAGGGAGGAAAGAGAGAGAATAAATAAATATTATAGTATGGAAACCAGTGAGATTCAAAAAAGAATAGAGGTATTACAGAAAATAACTCAACCCACCAAGGAGGAATACAAAGAATTAACAAGTCTATTTGCAATACTTTCAACAAAACTATTAGCATCGTCAAGCTATTCATTTTAATTCAAGTTTTTCTTAAATAAATGGAGGAGAGAGTGAAGGCATTTCTAAGGATTCTTTATGTTTTAAAAATTAAGATTCAAATGTGCATGTTGGAAACTAAAAAGGTTTTTGCACTCTGCAGAAATTTTTCTCATAAATAAATGAGTTATTGTCTCAAATGTAAAAAGAAAACTAATACTAAAAATATTTCATATATTAAAAGTAAAAATAACAGGGTTATACAAAAAGGTATATGTTCGGTGTGTGGTTCAAAAAAAAATCAATTTATCTCCAAACACAAACTCGGAGGAGATATACAAAAGTTTTTATCAGGAAGTAAATTTACAACTACTGGAATACCAGAATTACATCTTCCAGGGTATTCTTTCTGTGGTCCAGAGCACAAACTTGGATAAAAGATTAGATGAGGCAGACAATCCTAAATCCTGGAGTAAACCAATCAATAGAGTTGATGAAGTGTGCATGAGACACGATATTGATTATGGGAATACCACAACGTTGGAAGAAAAGCATGAAGCTGATAGAGAAATGTTGTATAATTTGTCTCTGATACAAAATCCAACCTTGAGAGAAAAAGTTGATAGGTTCATCGTGAAGAAGATGATTAGTGCTAAATTGAAACTTGGACTTGGAAATTCAAAAAACTTATAGGCTCTAATGATGCCATTAAGACTGAAGAGCAATTAGCTGATGAATTACATAAACCAATATTCACAAAGTTTCAGAGAAGGAAAGTTTATTCCAAGGAAGTTGATTATATCTGGTCTGCTGATTTGATTGAACTCAATAATGATAAGGGGTACAAGTATGCTTTAACCGTTATTGATTTGAGGAGTAGATATGCGTGGGTTGTCCCTTTAAAAAACAAAACAGGTAATACTCTTATGTTAGCTTTTCAACAGATATTTAATAAAAGTAAGAGAAAACCTAAAAAATTGTGGACTGATGAGGGTAGAGAGTTTTATAACAAGACATTTATGAATTTTCTAAAAAATAACAGTATTACATTATACAGTACCTTTAATGAAGGGAAGGCAGTTGTTGTTGAACGTTTTAATCGTACCTTAAAAGAGAGACTATATAAAAAATTCACACAACTCGGTTCACAACAATGGTCATCTTTTATTCAGGATATTGTGGATAAGTATAATGACACGATTCACACGTCAACGAATATGAAGCCATCAGAAACATTTACAAAATTAAAATATGAAAAAGAGATTAATGTCAAAAAACCTAAGTTCAAAGTTGGTGATATCGTAAGAATATATAGGTGGAAATCTCATTTTGAAAAGGGTTTTACTGAATGATGGACGAAAGAACTTTTTAAAATTGTTGATGTAATAGATACAGTTCCTTGGACTTATAAAATATATGATTTGGAAGGGGAAGAGATTTTAGGTTCATTTTATTCACAGGAATTACAAAAGACAAAACTAAGCAGATAATACACCTTTGTGAACACTCGAGGGCCAAGTCCGAGGTGAATAACAGTATATAATGTGTGTCAAGGGGTGGACGTTCTTACATCTGTGAACCCCAAACACAGAATCCTCAACTGAATAGTCAAGGCTTAACTTTTGTTTGTGTGTGTGTGTGTGTGCAATGGGAGCAATAGGTTGGCGCTTCACTCCCTCCTACTATACACCGTTGTGGACACTCGAGGGCCAAGTCCGAGGTGTATAACAGTATATAATGTGTGTCAAGGGGGACGTTCTTAGATCTGTGAACCCCAAACACAGAATCCTCAACTGAATAGTCAAGGCTTAACTTTTGTTTGTTGATGTGTATGTGTGTGTGTGTCCCAACCCTCACATTCAAAATCTCAACCCCAACCTTCACATTCAAAATCTCAACCCCAACTCAATCCTCGCCCAACACAATGTCTTTTTCAAAATGAGATTTCCACCTATATATATATATTTTTACGTTTTTTTTTCTTCTTCCAATTCTGTCTTTTAAGGCTTTCAGGTTTGATGACGTAAAAAGGGGGAGTAAGCCTGCACTTTCTTCCCAGAACTTTCTTGATCTTGCTCCCATCAAGCACCATCCGACAAAGAACTACATCGATAGGTTTAGATCCCAAAGAGTGATAGCAACTCCAAAAGTCTCCAAAATATAAATAAATAAAATAATAATAATAAAAAATAAATAAATAAATAAATAAAAAGCGGCAAAAAAGTTGCAAGTGTCCAACATAAACCCAACTTTCCAAGTCTTCAAGGTATAACCACATTCCCGTTGAGTTTCCAAAGATATGTATCACATTGTGAGTTATCAATCCAGAACCCACATTTCAAGTATTCAAAGTAAAACCAACTTACAAAGTCTCTTAAGGATAACTCATTTACTGATTTTTCAAAATTTGTGAGTCTCCAAGGTAGGACCCATATTTAGAACCATCTTGGCAGAACCCTTTTCCTGAGTCTCCAAGGTAGTTATTTAAACCATCAAGGCAGAACTCATTTACTGATTTTTTCAAAATTTGTGAGTCTCCAAAGGTAGGCCCCATATTTAGAACCATCTTGGCAGAACCCTTTTCCTGAGTCTCCAAGGTAGTTATTTAAACCATCAAGGCAGAACTCATTTACTGATTTTTTCAAAATTTGTGAGTCTCAAGGTAGGCCCCATATTTAGAACCATCTTGGCAGAACCCTTTTCCTGAGTCTCCAAGGTAGTTATTTAAACCATCAAGGCAGAACTCATTTCTTGATTTTTCAAAATTTGTGAGTCTCCAAGGTAAAACTTGTATTCTGGCTCA
>NC_140979.1:56773-71773 GCF_056783735.1 Eptatretus burgeri
ACGGGTAAAGAGGAACCTTTGGATGGACTTGTCATTTGTGGTGACCATTTCACAGCCGAGGATTACGAAGACAACGCAATGAGTGAGCTCGGTTTCAAAACAAGCGTGACGCTGTGCCCACCATTCAGCCTTCTCCTCCTCAGCTGGCTCCTGCTTCATCTTCTCACACTGTGTCACCTCTCAAGGATTGGGGCATTATGTTTATCTATAAATGCGCATAAGAAATCGAGAAATTATTAGAATAGAGTAAGTCATCACTATCCGGAAGTCCGTACGTTTTAACCCGTAATGGGGAACGCGGCTGAGAATCTCTTCCCCATCATCACTTTCGCTGGGGTCAAGCTCAGCTGTCAGAAAGACTTCAGCATGAAGGGTTCATTATATTTGGGTCCATTATTGATTCATTTTATTTACGACTCTTGAGTAACTAGAGGGTTAAAAATTATTATATCAAGTCACAGACGAATCAAACTTTACATTATTTCATGCATATATATATATATATATATATATATATATATATATATATATATATATATATACATACATACATATATATATACAAATATATATATATATACATACATACATATATATATATATACATACATATTGTTACGGATTCGCGCCCGCCGGCGTGCTGACGGCCACGTAACTCGAATCGCGGCACGTCGCCCACCGGACGGACAATCCAGTCGTGACCCTCTCGGACTAACGCCGGGAACCAGTCACGGGTGGACCTTTCGGTCTCACCGCGATCGAGCCAATCGGCCCCCGCGTGGGATAGGGTTGCTCGCCAAATTCGACCTACCTAAGTACCCACACGGAGGGTAGACCGGGCGATCGCACCTCGCCGCAGGTCGACTTCGGACACAGGCCACTTAAGCGACCCGTTCCGTACTATCGGGATAACCGAGCGGTGTTATTCGTCGACCTCGACGGTTCGATTAATTATCGGGCGTATTCAGCCCACTACCAACCCTTTACGTGAAGCAAGATGAGGATTCAATGAAAGAAATGACGAAGCGAAGCGGGAAACAGTTCAACACAAAGCACATTTATTCGCGATGAACGGAAAGCACACATATTCAATTCCACCAAAAGCACATAGAAAAGGAAAAGAAACACAATGCAATTTTACACAAAAAGCAAATGCGACAATGCAGATCTAATACCGATTACGCGAGCACACGGCAACACTTATACAATTTTACTTCACAGACGGCGCCGACAACACATATCCAAAACCAAGAAAAAGAACACCCTCAAGGATGAGGCGGGCCTGAGGCCGAGACTGGGTCGGGCCTACCCGTCTGGTGATGAGACGCGGAGTGGCGATGGTGCCTCAACTCCGCGGGCCTCACGGGCAATGTCTGGTAGGGGTTGGGAAAGGGGCCCCCTTGGTCGCACTATCTCAGCGCGGGGGGAAACAGGAGGGGATTGCTGATGCTCGGGGGAAAGGAGGATTTTTACTCTGCCTCGAGTCCCGCGACGAGCGTCTCCACCTCGGCCAGGTCGCGCCGTCGGCCTCCCTGGTGTGCAGCTCCCGGCACGACGCGAGCACCCCCTCGTCTGCCCTCGCCGCCTCTCCACAGCTCCGTCCTCTTCGCTCCGACTCCAACGCACACGACGACGACGACGACCAACTCCTTCTTGCTTCTTCTTCCCAACTCCACCGACTGCGAAGTCTTAACTGACTGGACTGACGAACGCAGCCGCTTATATAAGCCCCGTGGCTTCGCTCTCTCATCTTTGACCCCCTGCCTTCGACCTTTCACCTCGCTCCCCATTGGCCCGAGAAAAAGTGGGCGTGAATGCTTTTTGATCCATAAATTTGCATATAGCGACCGCCCTCCAACGCCCTGGAGGCGGGGCCAAATCGCCCCTCGCTCACCGATTGGACGGCACAAAAGTGGGCGTGTGTCGTTTTTGATCCGTTTTTGGAGCGGAAAATCCGTGGTTTTGTACACGCTGTTCGGCGCGCGCCCTGCACGAGTCCAATACCGGCACCCACAAGCGGCGCAAGAACGGTGGCGATGCGACGGTTGCGAGGTGTGACGTGAAGCGGCGCCGCGGTGGGTGGTTGATGTTGTGGTTGGTGGTGGTAACAATGGCGGTTGGTCCAAAATAAAGATAGTAAAAGAAAAACGGCTATCCTGAAGAGTCGCAGCACGCATAAATGACATGTATTCCCACTAGACAACGGGTTTGGGCCTAACTGCACATATACTTACCGAGATACCTCACCTAAGGGACCTGAATGGTGGTTTGCGAATTTGGTAACCACAACACTACCCCCTCCCCTTTTTACAGACTCGTCCCGAGTCGTCAAATTCTCGTGTGCCATCATGTGTAGTTTTCCCCTAGTACATTTTACCTACGGATCCCTGAGTGCGACATTCATGGTATTCGTGTCCCCAAAATAAATAACCTGAGGGCTGCGTAACTACCTAAACAAACTCACTCACACGGACGACTTAAATAAAATTGCCGGCGCTAGGACAGACATGCCGGGGGCGCACTCATATTTACAGTACATCTTACCTTAACTTACAAATTTTACACTAAACCATGGCCCAGGATCACTGAACTCTGCAAAAAGAAAGCAGTTAGCAGGGAGCCAGGCTGCTCGCATGCAGTCTCTGGCTCAAAACAATGCAGGTGACAGGGAACGTGGCTGGCTGCTCACACGCAGTCCAAGGCCTTCCCTTTTGAACTGAACGCAGTGAACCACAACGGTGCATGGGCTGCACAAACGCAGTCTCCGTGCCAGCTCAAGTGGCACACGCAATGAACACAACGGATGGATGGATGGACACAAACACGGTGCACGGGCCGCCATTGCAGGCCCGTGTTGTAGCTGCCAACAGGGCAGTTCTCGCAGCTTGCAAACTGTTGCCTTGCGGATCCTGGCGCACATGGAAATGAACAGGGGGGGGGGGGCAAAGCAAAAATTGAACGGGGCTGGTGAACGTGGGCAGTGGGCATGGCATGGCAAAGGCAGCAGGCAACCACAGCCCGCAGAAGAAGGCCGCTGCAGGCAAACACAGCCGGCAGATGAACTGGCCGGCACAGGCCTTGAAGAAAAAACAGCCAGCAGATGAAGCTGGCCAGCTTTTGCCGTCAGTGGAAGTTGGTGGAGGGAGTGCGGTGGTGCTGGCCACTTGGAAGGCGGGCTCGGACCTACCTACCTGTCTCCCTCCCAACCTATCGCCTTTGCCTGTCACTGTACATACCCACTCCCTTAATTTGTCAAACCCCAATTTAGCCCCAACTTATTTTTTTATGATTATTTTTTTTTCTTTTACTTCCCCACTATAAATCGTCCCCTAACCCCCTTTATCGTCCTTGTTCGGCTAACCTATCCTGTCACCTAGCCTACTCCCAACCCCTACGTTCCCTTCCCGGAGGGGAATAAGGGAGAGCTAGCGTCCTGTGTCGAGGCCCAACGAAGCCTCAGAATGGCCTCCCCAGAGTTCGGCGATCTAACCCAAAGTGGGTCCAGCGGCCCACAACGACAGCGAGGGGATGGATGGTGCGGAGGGGTACATCTCCTAATCTACCCTAACCATTTAACTGTTAAACTACCCCGGGGCTTTCAACAAGCGCCTCTCGCTTAAACTATTGGTTCTAACAACCCAGATTCCCGTCGCCTGTGTTAGTGTCCTTACAATTTCGGGCCTCGCCCCCCAATTTTCTCTCCGTGCCCTCACACGGTCTCATGGCTGGGACACGTGGCTCCCTTTGGCAGGCACGACCCTCTGCCGAATCTCCCGCTATGGCACCCCCGGGCACTACACTGCCTCCGAGCCTACCAGCTCCCTAACACCGGGGAGTGCCCCCCATGGCACCTCCCCTGAAACGCACACGTGGCAGGCTGGCTTACCAGGCCCCTTTCCGAGGGTCACCCTTGCCCACAACACTGCCCACGCGGCTAACGGCGCCCCGGGCCTCCGCACCAAGCAGACGCACCCGTGCCCACTACGCTATCCCGGCCCCCCATGGGCCCTTGGCCTACCACGGCCGACTAGCCTGGTGCCCGGGGTACCCACTCAGCGATACTCACCTTTCGCGGCCACGCTCCCAGCCCGTCAACAGGGCTCCTGCACCCCTCCAAACGGGTTTCGAGCCTACATTCCCACCAACAACAAAACAACCTCCATTTTTCAATTTGACTAACCCCCTAACTCACTTTACTCTGACCCCGGGGGTCCCTTGGGCAGGAGTCACTCCTCCCCCCAATCACTCATCGCACCATGCATTCCAGACTTGCTCCACTCACACAAACCCGCTGGCCTCACTCACTCAACAAGTACTCACCTCCACTTCACTCACCAACTCTTCAACACACTCACGCTGAACTCTGCCATCCTTCTAACTACATCCCCTAACTAACTCGTGCTCCCACGTCATCCCTTACACTACAGCACGTTCCTTTTAACCTACGTAGCTAAACTACGTCCCCACTACACATCCACAAGTCTGTCACTGTCTCCAAATAATCCCATTTTATTTCCCAACCTAAAGCTCACTAAATCCCTCTACCTAATCCATTCCACGGACTCCATGAGGACTTACCCCTGCCCCATGAAGTCGGTCTAACTAAGCTAACCCTTCCCCCTAACTAGTTTCCATCCTGTGCCCCAGGTAAGGGGGTCTTCCAACCCTTGCCCAGGAATCCTGTGCACCCGAAAGTGAGGCTTGCTTTTTTTTTTTTTTTTCATGCACAGCACCTGCGCGGCAACTCGCAGCCCGCGCCCTTTACACCTGCCCGTGACGTCATGCAGCTGCACGTGTTCCTCGTCCCTCCTTGGACGGTACCATCCGGCAGGAATTCCCCTTCTGCCGGATTCCAACCCCACGTGCAGCCATGGCGTCACCGTGCGCATAAAAAAAAAACACAAGCCCCACGTCTCGAGGAGTTCCCCACGCGAACACATGTGCTTTGCCCGTTGGAGCTTAACACACAATCGCGTGGAGAACCCGTCCGGTCCAAATCCGAAATCCTGCCTAAACTTTGTCCGTCCGCGGGATCGGCAAATCCACCGCTGGCGTTTCCGGACCGGGACTTCACTCTCGCAAGCGAGCACGTGGCGGTCTCGTGCGTTGCACAGCACGCACCTCGTGCTCACTGCTGGGTGAACCCGGCACGGTCCCCGAAACAGCAACAGCGGCTACTCGGCTTTCTTTCTTCTGATGTTGCCGTCTCCGTCTCCATTCGACACACGCACTCCCGCGTGTAACGACGCTAACACTCCATTCCATGACATTCACACCGGGAGACGCGGCTGCGTGCTCCCGCATGCCAACCGACATCTCCCTTACATACCGCTCTCTCACACACACGGTCTCCCTTGCACAAACCATACCACTCACACGCGGTGCTCCATTCACTCGCGCGGGGGCACTCACCCGCGGTGCCTCACCCACACAGGCCGTTTCATCCACACACACGGCCTCACTCACACACGGTGCCTCATCCACACACGGCGTGCTGGGAAGCACGTACTCCGGCACCATCGCCACCAGACCACTCACACACGGGGTCGCTTCCACACACGGGGACGCACTCACACCTTGCACCACACACACAGGGACAACCACACTGGGGATTTGTGTCCCCACAAGGGTCTCCGGGGCCTCTATACCCCCCAAGCTCTCCAAGCACCTGTCCACAGCACCCGTCCCTTCAACCTCGCAAAACACGACCGAACCCACCTGGTCGTGACTCGCCTCAAGGGGGCATACTCGCTCCCCTCGTTCCTGGAGGAGGCCATGGCTATCCAGGTGCTCGCACTGGGTCTCCACCCAGTCCGCCAGCTCACCCCCATTATCCTCCACGACCTCCGTGTGTGTGTGCGCGTCACTTACCCCGTCTTCATCGTGTTGTCTTCCCTCTATTTTTCTGTCTCCCGTGTCTCTGCCAACTCTTCACCCTTTACCTCCCTTGTCTCAACTATTATTTCCGTTGTCGTCACCTCGTGTCTCGTCTCACACGTTTTGGTCTCCCCATTTAATTTTTCCCTTTTGGTCACCGTCGATTCTTCTGTCACGACCCTCGCCCAACACGCCCACCGAATTATTTTTTTACCCGCCTCCACCGCGGGCCTGTCAGCCGTTGCACCCCCTTCCAGCTCGTTTGCTCCCACACGTGGAGTCGCCATTCCCAGCTCCCTGGTCACGGCCTTCATGCCCGCCTGCAGGCATCGGCCCATGTTCTGCGTCTCACCCCGAAGCTCTTTCATTTCTTCCCTCATGTTTGCTTCCATTCCGTTTATTTGTTGTGTATTCGCATCCATCGTCGTTTTCACTTCATTCATTTGCTTGTTCATGTCTTTCATTTCGTTTTTATCATTTCATTTGTGTTTGTATCCATCTTTTCGATCATTTCCGCATTCATCTTTTCGTTCATGCCTTTCATTTCGTTTGTATTTGCATCCATCCTTGCTGTCATTGCCGCCAGCATGGCGCATAGCTGGGCCATGTCGGATGCACTCAGCTGAGCCGTTTCGGCAAGGGTTGGGGAAGGGTTTTGGTGGAGAGGGGGGGGGAGGTGTCATACACTGCGGCCGCTGCCGCACCTATTTCGGGCTCTGGGTTCAGTTGGGCGAGTCCGTGTTCCTGCACAATCAACATTTCCTGCACGGGGATTCCATCCTGAGCCATGGATTCTACACATTCTTCATCCATTTCTAATACCCCCGGCTCCCGCTCGCCTTGAGACGCCATCTTGCTTCTCGTGAAGGGTTAATTTCGCTCGCTCGTAATTTGGAGGGAATCGGGGGTCGCTTCTCTCACCCCTGGACCGATTCCCGTGAATTTAGCTGGAGACAGGACAGCCCGTTTTCCTGTTCTCCGATACCAGTGCCGCGAGGAGGGCGATGGATTTGTATCGCACAACCTGACACCAGTGTTACAGATTCGCGCCCGCCGGCGTGCTGACGGCCACGTAACTCGAATCGCGGCACGTCGCCCACCGGACGGACAATCCAGTCGTGACCCTCTCGGACTAACGCCGGGAACCAGTCACGGGTGGACCTTTCGGTCTCACCGCGATCGAGCCAATCGGCCCCCGCGTGGGATAGGGTTGCTCGCCAAATTCGACCTACCTAAGTACCCACACGGAGGGTAGACCGGGCGATCGCACCTCGCCGCAGGTCGACTTCGGACACGGGCCACTTAAGCGACCCGTTCCGTACTATCGGGATAACCGAGCGGTGTTATTCGTCGACCTCGACGGTTCGATTAATTATCGGGCGTATTCAGCCCACTACCAACCCTTTACGTGAAGCAAGATGAGGATTCAATGAAAGAAATGACGAAGCGAAGCGGGAAACAGTTCAACACAAAGCACATTTATTCGCGATGAACGGAAAGCACACATATTCAATTCCACCAAAAGCACATAGAAAAGGAAAAGAAACACAATGCAATTTTACACAAAAAGCAAATGCGACAATGCAGATCTAATACCGATTACGCGAGCACACGGCAACACTTATACAATTTTACTTCACAGACGGCGCCGACAACACATATCCAAAACCAAGAAAAAGAACACCCTCAAGGATGAGGCGGGCCTGAGGCCGAGACCGGGTCGGGCCTACCCGTCTGGTGATGAGACGCGGAGCGGCGATGGTGCCTCAACTCCGCGGGCCTCGCGGGCAGTGTCTGGTAGGGGGTGGGAAAGGGGCCCCCTTGGTCGCACTATCTCAGCGCGGGGGGAAACAGGAGGGGGTTGCTGATGCTCGGGGGAAAGGAGGATATTTACTCTGCCTCGAGTCCCGTGACGAGCGTCTCCACCTCGGCCAGGTCACGCCGTCGGCCTCCCTGGTGTGCAGCTACCGGCACGACGCGAGCACCCCCTCGTCTGCCCTCGCCGCCTCTCCACAGCTCCGTCCTCTTCGCTCCGACTCCAACGCACACGACGACGACGACGACCAACTCCTTCTTGCTTCTTCTTCCCAACTCCACCGACTGCGAAGTCTTAACTGACTGGACTGACGAACGCAGCCGCTTATATAAGCCCCGTGGCTTCGCTCTCTCATCTTTGACCCCCTGCCTTCGACCTTTCACCTCGCTCCCCATTGGCCCGAGAAAAAGTGGGCGTGAATGCTTTTTGATCCATAAATTTGCATATATCGATCGCCCTCCAACGCCCTGGGGGCGGGGCCAAATCGCCCCTTGCTCACCGATTGGACGGAACAAAAGTGGGCGTGTGTCGTTTTTGATCCGTTTTTGAAGTGGAAAATCCGTGGTTTTGTACACGCTGTTCGGCGCGCGCCCTGCACGAGTCCAACACCGGTACCCACAAGCGGCGCAAGAACGGTGGCGATGCGACGGTTGCAAGGTGTGACGTGAAGGTCGTGGCGGTTGTGGTGAAGCGGCGTTGTGGTTGGTGGTTGATGTTGTGACTGGTGGTGGTAACAATGGCGGTTGGTCCAAAATAAAGATAGTAAAAGAAAAACGGCTATCCTGAAGAGTCGCAGCACGCATAAATGACATGTATTCCCACTAGACAACGGGTTTGGGCCTAACTACACATGTACTTACCGAGATACCTCACCTAAGGGACCTGAATGGTGGTTTGCGAATTTGGTAACCACAACACTACCCACTCCCCTTTTTACAGACTCGTCCCGAGTCGTCAAATTTTCGTGTGCCATCATGTGTAGTTTTCCCCTAGTACATTTTACCTACGGATCCCTGAGTGCGACATTCATGGTATTCGTGTCCCCAAAATAAATAACCTGAGGGCTGCGTAACTACCTAAACAAACTCACTCACACGGACGACTTAAATAAAATTGCCGGCGCTAGGACAGACATGCCGGGGGCGCACTCATATTTACAGTACATCTTAACCTTAACTTACAAATTTTACACGAAACCATGGCCCAGGATCATTGAACTCTGCAAAAAGAAAGCAGTTAGCAGGGAGCCAGGCTGCCCGCATGCAGTCTCTGGCTCAAACAATGCAGGTGACAGGGAACGTGGCTGGCTGCTCACACGCAGTCCAAGGCCTTCCCTTTTGAACTGAACGCAGTTAAACACAACGGTGCATGGGCTGCACAAACGCAGTCTCTGTGCCAGCTCAAGTGGCACACGCAATGAACACAACGAATGGATGGATGGATGGTTTGAATCGAACTCAGTGAACCACAACGGTGCATGGGCTGCACAAACGCAGTCTCCGTGCCAGCTCAAGTGGCACACGCAATGAGCACAACGAATGGATGGATGGACACAAACACGGTGCACGGGCCGCCACTGCAGGCCCGTGTTGTAGCTGCCAACAGGGCAGTTCTCGCAGCTTGCAAACTGTTGCCTTGCGGATCCTGGCGCACATGGAAATGAACAGGGGGGGGGGGGAAAGCAAAAATTGAACGGGGCTGGTGAACGTGGGCAGTGGGCATGGCATGGCAAAGGCAAGCAGGCAAACACAGCCCGCAGAAGAAGGCCGCTGCAGGCAAACACAGCCGGCAGATGAACTGGCCGGCACAGGCCTTGCAGTACCACAGCTGCAGATGATCCGGCCGGCACAGGCCTTGCAGCAACACAACAGCTGCCGATGAAGTTGGCCGGCCTCTGCCTTGAAGCAAAACACGGCCAGCCGATGAAGTTGGCCAGCCTTTGCCGTTCAGTGGAGGTTGGTGGAGGGAGTGCGGTGGTGCTGGCCACTTGGAAGGCGGGCTCGGACCTACCTACCTGTCTCCCTCCCACCTATCGCCTTTGCCTGTCACTGTACATACCCACTCCCTTAATTTGTCAAACCCCAATTTAGCCCCAACTTATTTTTTTGTTGTTTTTATTTTTACTCCCCCACTATAAATCGTCCCCTAACCCCCTTTATCGTCCTTGTTCGGCTACCCTATCCTGTCACCTAGCCTACTCCCAACCCCTACGTTCCCTTCCCGGAGGGGAACAAGGGAGAGCTAACGTCCTGTGTCGAGGCCCAACGAAGCCTCAGAATGGCCTCCCCAGAGTTCGGCGATCTATAACCAAAGTGGGTCCAGCGGCCCACAACGACAGCGAGGGGATGGATGGTGCGGAGGGGTACATCTCCTATTCTACCCTATCCATTTAACTGTTAAACTACCCCGGGGCTTTCAACAAGCGCCTCTCGCTTAAACTATTGGTTCTAACAACCCAGATTCCCGTCGCCTGTGTTGGTGTCCTCACAATTTCGGGCCTCACCCCCCAATTTTCTCTCCGTGCCCTCACACGGTCTCCTGGCTGGGACACGTGGCCCCCTTTGGCAGGCACGACCCTCTGCCGAATCTCCAGCTATGGCACCCCCGGGCACTACACTGCCTCCGAGCCTACCAGCTCCCTAACACCGGGGAGTGCCCCCCATGGCACCTCCCCTGAAACGCACACGTGGCAGGCCGGCCTCCCGGGCCCCTTTCCGAGGGTCACCCGTGCCCACAACACTGCCCACGCGGCTAATGGCGCCCCGGGCCCCCGCACCAAGCAGGCGCACCCGTGCCCACTACTCTATCCCGGCCCCCCATGGGCCCATGGCCTACCGCGGCCGACTAGCCTGGTGCCCGGGGTACCCACTCAGCGATACTCACCTTTCGCAGCCACGCTCCCAAGCCCGTCAACAGGGCTCCTGCACCCCTCCAAATGGGTCTCGAGCCTACTTTCCCACCAACAACAAAACAACCTCCATTTTTCAATTTGACTAACCCAGCTAACTCACTTTACTCTGACCTCGGGGGTCCCTTGGGCGGGAGTCACTCCTCCCCCCAATCACTCATCGCACCATGCATTCCCCATTCACTCCATACACACAGACCCGCTGGCCTCACTCACTCACCAAGCACATGCTTCCACTTCACTCACCAACTCTTCAACACACACACCGCTGAACTCTGCCATCCTTCTAACTACATCCCCTAACTAACTCGTGCTCCCACGTCGTCCCTTAAACTACAGCACATTCCTTTTAACCTACGTAGCTGAGCTACGTCCCCTCTACACATCCACAAGTCTGTCACTGTCTCCTAACTCAAAAAAAATCATTTTATTTCCCAACCTAAATCTCGCTACAATCCCTCTAACTAATCCATTCCACCGACTCCATGAGGACTTACCCCTGCCCCATGGAGTCGGTCTAACTAAGCTAACCCTTCCCCCGAACTAGTTTCCATCCTGTGCCCCGAGGTCAAGGGGGTCTTCCACCCTTTGCCCAGGAATCCTGTGCACCCGAAAGTGAGGCTTGTTTTCTTTTTTTTTTTTTTTTATGCGCAGCACCTGCGCGGCAACTCAGAGCTCGCGCACTTTACACCTGCCCGTGACGTCATGCAGCTGCACGTGTTCCTCGTCCCTCCTTGGACGGTGCCATCCGGCAGAGATACCCCTCCTGCCGGATTCCAACCCCACGTGCAGCCATGGCGTCACCGTGCGCATAAAAAAAACACAAGCCCCACGTCTCGAGGGGTTCCCCACGCGAACACATGTGCTTTGCCCGTTGGAGCTTAATACACACGATCGCGTGGAGAACCCGTCCGGTCCAAATCCATTATCCTGCCTAAACTTTGTCCGTCCGCGGGATCGGCAAATCCACCGCGTGCGTTTCCGGACCGGGACTTCACTCTCGCAAGCGAGCACGTGGTGGTCTCGTGCGTTGCACAGCACGGACCGCGTGCTCACTGCTGGGTGAACCCGGCACGGTCCCCGAAACAACTACAGCCGCTACTCGGCTTTCTCTCCTCTGTCGCCGTCTCCGTCTCCATTCCACACACGCATACCTGCGTGTTACGACGCACACAGTCCACTCCATCACATTCACACCGGGAGACGCGGCTGCGTGCTCCCGCATGCCAACCGACATCTCCCTCACATACCGCTCTCTCACACACACGGTCTCCCTTGCATAACCCATACCACTCACACGTGGTGCTCCATTCATACAAACCACTCCACTCACACCCGCGGGGGAACTCACCCGCGGTGCCTCATCCACACACCGTGCCTCACTCACACACGCGGGGGCACTCACCCGCGGTGCCTCACTCACACACACGGCGACACTCATACACGGTGCCTCATCCACACACGCGGGGGCACTCAACCGCGGTGTCTCATCCATACTCCGTGCCTCACTCACACATACGGGAGCACTCACCCGCGGTGCCTCACCCACACACGCGGGGGCACTCAACCGCGGTGCCTCATCCACACACACGGCCTCTTCCACACACGGTGCCTCATCCACGCACGGCGTGCTGGGAAGCACGTACTCTGGCACAATCGCCACCTCACCACTCACACACGGGGTCGCTTCCACACACGGGGACGCACTCACACCCTGCACCACACACACAGGGACAACCACACTGGGGATTTGTGTCCCCACAAGGGTCTCCGGGGCCTCTATACCCCCCAAGCTCTCCGTGCACCCGTCCACAGCACCCGTCCCCTCAACCTCGCAAAGCACGACCGAACTCACCTGGTCGTGACTCGCCTCAAGGGGGCATACTCCCTCCCCTCGTTCCTGGAGGAGGCCATCCAGGTGCTCGCACTGGGTCTCTACACGCTCCGCGAGCTCACCCTCATTGTCCTCCACTACCTCCGTGTGTGTGTGTGCGTCACTTACCCCGTCCTCACCGTGCAGTCTCTCCTCTATCGTTCCCTTCCGGCTACCGTCACTGCCAACTCTTCACCCTTTACCTCCCTTGTCTCTATACATTTATAAGTTTCTGTTGTCGTCACCTCGTGTCTCGTCTCGCACGTTTTGGTCTCCCCATTTAATTTTTCCCTTTTGGTCACCGTCGATTCCTCTTTCACGACCCTTGCCCAACACGCCCCCCGAATTATTTTTTCACCCGCCTCCACCGCGGGCCTGTCAGCCGTTGCACCCCCTTCCAGCTCGTTTGCTCCCACACGTGGAGTCGCCATTCCCAGCTCCCTGGTCACGGCCTTCATGCCCGCCTGCAGGCATCGGCCCATGTTCTGCGTCTCACCCCGAAGCTCTTTCATTTCTTCCCTCATGTTTGCTTCCATTCCGTTTATTTGTTGTGTATTCGCATCCATCGTCGTTTTCACTTCATTCATTTGCTTGTTCATGTCTTTCATTTCGTTTTTATCATTTCATTTGTGTTTGTATCCATCTTTTCGATCATTTCCGCATTCATCTTTTCGTTCATGCCTTTCATTTCGTTTGTATTTGCATCCATCCTTGCTGTCATTGCCGCCAGCATGGCGCATAGCTGGGCCATGTCGGATGCACTCAGCTGAGCCGTTTCGGCAAGGGTTGGGGAAGGGTTTTGGTGGAGAGGGGGGGGGAGGTGTCATACACTGCGGCCGCTGCCGCACCCATTTCGGGCTCTGGGTTCAGTTGGGCGAGTCCGTGTTCCTGCACAATCAACATTTCCTGCACGGGGATTCCATCCTGAGCCATGGATCCTACACATTCTACATCCATTTCTAATACCCCCGGCTCCCGCTCGCCTTGAGACGCCATCTTGCTTCTCGTGAAGGGTTAATTTCGCTCGCTCGTAATTTGGAGGGAATCGGGGGTCGCTTCTCTCACCCCTGGACCGATTCCCGTGAATTTAGCTGGAGACAGGAGAGCCCGTTTTCCTGTTCTTCGATACCAGTGCCGCGAGGAGGGCGATGAATTTGTATCGCACAACCTGACACCAGTGTTGCGGATTCGCGCCCGCCGGCGTGCTGACGGCCACGGAACTCGAATCGCGGCACGTCGCCCACCGGACGGACAATCCAGTCGTGACCCTCTCGGACTAACGCCGGGAACCAATCACGGGTGGACCTTTCGGTCTCACCGCGATCGAGCCAATCAGTCCCCGCGTGGGATAGGGTTGCTCGCCAAATTCGACCTACCTAAGTACCCACGCGGAGGGTAGACCGGGCGATCGCACCTCGCCGCAGGTCGACTTCGGACACGGGCCACTTAAGCGACCCGTCCCGTACTATCGGGATAACCGAGCGGTGTTATTCGTCGACCTCGACGGTTCGATTAATTATCGGGCGTATTCAGCCCACTACCAACCCTTTACGTGAAGCAAGATGAGGATTCAATGAGAGAAATGACGAAGCGAAGCGGGAAACAGTTCAACACAAAGCACATTTATTCGCGATGAACGGAAAGCACACATATTCAATTCCACCAAAAGCACACAGAAAAGAAAAACACAATTCAATTTACACAAAAAGCAAATGCGACAATGCAGATCTGATACCGATTACACGAGCACACGGCAACACTTATACAATTTTACTTCACAGACGGCGCCGACAACACATACCCAAAACCAAGGAAAGAATACCCTCAAGGATGAGGCGGGCCTGAGGCCGAGACCGGGTCGGGCCAACCCGTCTGGTGATGAGACGCGGAGCGGCGATGGTGCCTCAACTCCGCGGGCCTCGCGGGCAGTGTCTGGTAGGGGGTGGGAAAGGGGCCCCCTTGGTCGCACTATCTCAGGGGGGGGGGGGGGGAAACAGGAGGGGGTTGCTGATGCTCGGGGTATAGAGGATTTTATTGCCCGCGACGAGCGTCTCCACCTCGGCCAGGTCGCGCTGTCGGCCCCCTGGGGTGCAGCTCCCTGCACGACGCGAGCACCCCTCGTCTGCCCTCGCCGCCTCTCCACAGCTCCGTCCCCTCCGCTCCGACTCCAACGCACACGACGACCAGCTCCTTCTTGCCAACTCCACCGCCCGCGAAGTCTTAACTCTCTGTTCCCTCTCGACTCTACTACTCTACTGGACTGACGAACACGGTCGCTTATATCAGCCCCGTGGCTTCGCCCTCTCATCTTTGACCCCCTCCCTTCGACCTTTCACCTCGCTCCCCATTGGCCCGAGAAAAAGTGGGCGTGAATGCTTTTTGATCCATAAATTTGCATATATCGATCGCCCTCCAACGCCCTGGGGGCGGGGCCAAATCGCCCCTTGCTCACCGATTGGACGGAACAAAAGTGGGCGTGTGTCGTTTTTGATCCGTTTTTGAAGTGGAAAATCCGTGGTTTTGTAC
>NC_140979.1:72273-169719 GCF_056783735.1 Eptatretus burgeri
CCACCCAAACTTGAAAATAAACATCTCACCTCGAAAAAAACATTATAACTTCTTACACCACTCAAACTTTAAAATAAACATCTGACCTCGAACAAAACATTATAACTTCTTACACCTCAAACTTTAAAATAAACATCTCACCTCGAAAAAAACATTATAACGTCTTGCACCACTCAAACTTTAAAATAAACATCTGACCTCGAACAAAACATTATAACTTCTTACACCTCAAACTTTAAAATAAACATCTCACCTCAAAAAAACATTGTAACTTCGAACACCACACAAACTTCAAAATAAACATCTCACCTCGAAAAAAAACATAACACCACCCAAACTACAAAACTTTAAAATAAACATCTCACCTCGAAAAAAACATTATAACTTCAAACACCACCAAACTTTAAAATAAACATCTCACCTCAAAAAAAACATTATAACGTCTTTCATCACTCAAACTGTAAAATAAACATCTCACCTCGAAAAAAAACATTATAACTTCTTACACCACCCAAACTTTAAAATAAACATCTCACCTCGAAAAAAACATTATAACTTCTAACACCACCCAAACTTTAAAATAAACATCTCACCTCGAAAAAAACATTATAACGTCATGCATGACTCAAACTTTAAAATAAACATCTGACCTCGAACAAAACATTATAATTTCTTACACGACCCAAACTTTAAAATAAACATCTCACTTCAAAAAAACATTGTAACTTCTAACACCACCCAAACTTGAAAACAAACATCTCATCTCGAAAAAAACATGAAAACTTCTTACACCACTCAAACTTTAAAATAAACATCTGACCTCTAACAAAACATTATAACTTCTTACACCTCAAACTTTAAAATAAACATCTCACCTCAAAAAAAACATTATAACTAAACGACCCAAACTTTAAAATAAACATCTCACCTCAAAAAAACATTGTAACTTCTAACACCACCCAAACTTGAAAATAAACATCTCACCTCGAAAAAAACATTATAACTTCTTACACCACTCAAACTTTAAAATAAACATCTGACCTCGAACAAAACATTATAACTTCTTACACCTCAAACTTTAAAATAAACATCTCACCTCGAAAAAAACATTATAACGTCTTGCACCACTCAAACTTTAAAATAAACATCTGACCTCGAACAAAACATTATAACTTCTTACACGACCCAAACTTTAAAATAAACATCTCACTTGTACACAGACCTCAAACTTTAAAATAAACATTCACTCTCTCAAAAACAATAAAACAAAACTTCTAACACCACCACTCAAACTTTAAAATAAACATCTGACCTCGAACAAAACATTATAACTTCTTGCACCTCAAACTTTAAAATAAACATCTCACCTCAAAAAAAAACATTATAACTTCTAACACCACTCAAACTTTAAAACAAACATCTCACCTCAAAAAAAACATTATAACTTCTTACACCACTCAAACTTTAAAATAAACATCTCATCTCGAAAAAAAACATTATAACTTCTTACACCTCATACTTTAAAATAAACATCTCACCTCAAAAAAAACATAATAACGAAACGACCCAAACTTTAAAATAAACATCTCACCTCAAAAAAACATGAAAACTTCTAACACCACCCAAACTTGAAAATAAACATCTCACCTCGAAAAAAACATTATAACTTCTTACACCACTCAAACTTTATAATAAACATCTGACCTCGAACAAAACATTATAACTTCTTACACCTCAAACTTTAAAATAAACATCTCACCTCAAAAAAAACATTATAACTGCACCACTAAACATCTTAAACATCAAAACTCAAAACACCACTCAAACTAAAACATCTCACCTCAAAAAAAACATTTTAAACATCTCATCATCTCACCTCAAAAAAACATCTCACCTAACATTGCACCACTCAAACTTTAAAATAAACATCTCACCTCAAAAAAACATTATACACCATTCAAACTTTAAAATAAACATCTCACCTCAAAAAAAACATTTTCACTTCTTACACCATTCAAACTTTAAAATAAACATCTCACCTCAAAAAAAACATTATAACGTCTTACACCACTCAAACTGTAAAATAAACATCTCACCTCAAAAAAAACATTTTCACTTCTTACACCATTCAAACTTTAAAATAAACATCTCACCTCAAAAAAAACATTATAACTTCTTACACCTCAAACTTTAAAATAAACATCTCACCTCGAAAAAAACATTATAACGTCTTGCACCACTCAAACTTTAAAATAAACATCTGACCTCAAAAAAACATTGTAACTTCTAACACCACCCAAACTTGAAAATAAACATCTCACCTCAAAAAAACATTGTAACTTCTAACACCACCCAAACTTTAAAATAAACATCTCACCTCGAAAAAAACATGATAACGTCTTGCATCACTCAAACTTTAAAATAAACATCTGACCTCGAACAAAACATTATAACTTCTTACACCACTCAAACTTTAAAATAAACATCTCACCTCAAAAAAAACATTATAACTTCTTACACCACTCAAACTTTAAAATAAACATCTCACCTCGAAAAAAACATTATAACTTCTTACACCACTCAAACTTTAAAATAAACATCTGACCTCGAACAAAACATTATAACTTCTTACACCTCAAACTTTAAAATAAACATCTCACCTCGAAAAAAACATTATAACGTCTTGCACCACTCAAACTGAAAAACAAACATCTCACCTCAAAAAAAAAATTTTCACTTTTTGCACCACTCAAACTTTAAACTAAACATCTCACCTCAAAAAAAACATTATAACGTCTTGCACCACTCAAACTTTAAAACAAACATCTCACCTCAAAAAAAATATTTTCACTTCTTACACCACTCAAACTTTAAAATGAACATCTCACTTAAAAAAAAACATTATAACTTCTAACACCACTCAAACTTTAAAACAAACATCTCACCTCAAAAAAACATTTTCACTTCTTACACCACCCAAACTTTAAAATAAACATCTCACCTCAAAAAACATTATAACGTCTTGCACCACTCAAACTTTTAAATAAACATCACCTCGAAAAAAACATAATAACTTCAAACACCACCAAACTTTAAAATAAACATCTCACCTCAAAAAAAACATTATAACGTCTTACACCACTCAAACTGTAAAATAAACATCTCACCTCGAAAAAAACATTATAACTTCGAACACCACTCAAACTTTAAAATAAACATCTCACCTCAAAAAAAAACATTATAACTTCTTACACCACCCAAACTTTAAAATAAACATCTCACCTCGAAAAAAACATTATAACTTCTAACACCACCCAAACTTTAAAATAAACATCTCACCTCGAAAAAAACATGATAACGTCTTGCATCACTCAAACTTTAAAATAAACATCTGACCTCGAACAAAACATTATAACTTCTTACACGACCCAAACTTTAAAATAAACATCTCACTTCAAAAAAACATTGTAACTTCTAACACCACCCAAACTTGAAAACAAACATCTCATCTCGAAAAAAACATGAAAACTTCTTACACCACTCAAACTTTAAAATAAACATCTGACCTCTAACAAAACATTATAACTTCTTACACCTCAAACTTTAAAATAAACATCTCACCTCAAAAAAAACATTATAACTAAACGACCCAAACTTTAAAATAAACATCTCACCTCAAAAAAACATTGTAACTTCTAACACCACCCAAACTTGAAAATAAACATCTCACCTCATTATAAAACCACTCAAACTTTAAAAATAAACATCTGACCTCGAACTTATAACCTCTAAAAAAAACAACAAAAATGAACATAACAAACTTCTCAACAAAAACATTTTAAAACAAACATCTCATAACTGAAAACTTACACACTCAAACTTTAAAATAAACATCTCACCTCGAAAAAAAACATTATACACCACCCAAACTTTAAAATAAACATCTCACCTCAAAAAAACATTATAACGTCTTGCACCACTCAAACTTTAAAACAAACATCTCACCTCAAAAAAAATATTATAACGTCTTGCACCACTCAAACTTTAAAACAAACATCTCACCTCAAAAAAAACATTATAACTTCTTACACGACCCAAACTTTAAAATAAACATCTCACCTCAAAAAAACATTATAACGTCTTGCACCACTCAAACTTTGAAATAAACCACCTCGAAAAAAAACATTATAACTTCTTCCACCACTCAAACTTTGAAATAAACATCTGACCTCAACAAAACATTGTAACTTCTTACACCTCAAACTTTAAAATAAAAACATCTCACCTCAAAAAAAACATTATAACTTCTTCCACTTTAAAATAAACTAAAAAACATTACTTCTTACACAAACTTTAAAATAAACATCTCACCTCAAAAAAAAAACATGACTTCCTTGCACCACTCAAACTTTAAAATAAACATCTCACCTCAAAAAAAAACATTTTCACTTCTGACACCACTCCAAACTTTAAAACAAACATCTCACCTCAAAAAAACATTAAAACTTCTAACACCACTCAAACTTTAAAACAAACATCTCACCTCAAAAAAAAAACATTTAAACTTCTTACACCACTCAAACTTTAAAATAAACATCTGACCTCGAACAAAACATAATAACTTCTTACACCACTCAAACTTTAAAATAAACATCTCACCTCGAAAAAAACATTATAACTTCGAACACCACTCAAACTTTAAAATAAACATCTCACCTCGAAAAAAACATTATAACTTCTAACACCACCCAAACTTTAAAATAAACATCTCACCTCGAAAAAAACATTATAACGTCTTGCATCACTCAAACTTTAAAATAAACATCTGACCTCGAACAAAACATTATAACTTCTTACACGACCCAAACTTTAAAATAAACATCTCACTTCAAAAAAACATTGTAACTTCTAACACCACCCAAACTTGAAAACAAACATCTCATCTCGAAAAAAACATGAAAACTTCTTACACCACTCAAACTTTAAAATAAACATCTGACCTCTAACAAAACATTATAACTTCTTACACCTCAAACTTTAAAATAAACATCTCACCTCAAAAAAAACATTATAACTAAACGACCCAAACTTTAAAATAAACATCTCACCTCAAAAAACATTGTAACTTCTAACACCACCCAAACTTGAAAATAAACATCTCACCTCGAAAAAAACATTATAACTTCTTACACCACTCAAACTTTAAAATAAACATCTGACCTCGAACAAAACATTATAACTTCTTACACCTCAAACTTTAAAATAAACATCTCACCTCGAAAAAAACATTATAACGTCTTGCACCACTCAAACTTTAAAATAAACATCTGACCTCGAACAAAACATTATAACTTCTTACACGACCCAAACTTTAAAATAAACATCTCACTTCAAAAAAACATTGTAACTTCTAACACCGTTGTAACTGAAAACTTCACCACTCAAACATCTGAAAACTTAAAAAAATAAACATCTCACCTCGATCAAACTTCATCTCACCTCGAAAAAAACATCAAACTTTAAAATAAACATCAACACAAACTTTAAAATAAACATCTCACCTCAAAAAAACATTATAACTTCTAATAAACATCTCACCTCAAAAAAACACATCAAACTTGAAAATAAACATCTCACCTCGAAAAAAACATTATAACTTCTTACACCTCAAACTTTAAAATAAACATCTCACCTCAAAAAAAACATTATAACTTCTTACACCACCCAAACTTTAAAATAAACATCTCACCTCGAAAAAAACATTATAACTTCTTACACCACTCAAACTTTAAAATGAACATCTCACCTCAAAAAAACATTGTAACTTCTCACACCACCCAAACTTGAAAATAAACATCTCACCTCGAAAAAAACATTATAACTTCTTACACCACTCAAACTTTAAAATGAACATCTCACCTCAAAAAAACCATTATAACTTCTTACACCACTCAAACTTTAAAATAAACATCTCACCTCAAAAAACATGATAACTTTTTACACCACTCAAACTTTAAAACAAACATCTCACCTCAAAAAAAACATTATAACTTCTTACACCACTCAAACTTTAAAACAAACATCTCACCTCAAAAAAAACATTATAACTTCTTACACCACTCAAACTTTAAAATAAACATCTCACCTCAAAAAAACATTATAACTTCTAACACCACCCAAACTTTAAAATAAACATCTCACCTCAAAAAAAACATTATAACTTCTTACACCACTCAAACTTTAAAATAAACATCTGACCTCGAACAAAACATTATAACTTCTTACACCTCAAACTTTAAAATAAACATCTCAACTCAAAAAAAAACATTATAACTTCTTACACCACCCAAACTTTAAAATAAACATCTCACCTCAAAAAAACATTATAACTTCTAACACCACCCAAACTTTAAAATAAACATCTCACCTCGAAAAAAACATGATAACGTCTTGCATCACTCAAACTTTAAAATAAACATCTGACCTCGAACAAAACATTATAACTTCTTACACGACCCAAACTTTAAAATAAACATCTCACTTCAAAAAAACATTGTAACTTCTAACACCACCCAAACTTGAAAACAAACATCTCATCTCGAAAAAAACATGAAAACTTCTTACACCACTCAAACTTTAAAATAAACATCTGACCTCTAACAAAACATTATAACTTCTTACACCTCAAACTTTAAAATAAACATCTCACCTCAAAAAAAAACATTATAACTAAACGACCCAAACTTTAAAATAAACATCTCACCTCAAAAAAACATTGTAACTTCTAACACCACCCAAACTTGAAAATAAACATCTCACCTCGAAAAAAACATTATAACTTCTTACACCACTCAAACTTTAAAATAAACATCTGACCTCGAACAAAACATTATAACTTCTTACACCTCAAACTTTAAAATAAACATCTCACCTCGAAAAAAACATTATAACGTCTTGCACCACTCAAACTTTAAAACAAACATCTCACCTCAAAAAAACATTATAACGTCTTGCACAACTCAAACTTTTAAATAAACATCTCACTTCAAAAAAAAAACATTATAGCTTCTAACACCACCCAAACTTTAAAATAAACATCTCACCTCGAAAAAAACATTATAACGTCTTGCACAACTCAAACTTTTAAATAAACATCACCTCGAAAAAAACATTATAACTTCTTACACCTCAAACTTTAAAATAAACATCTCACCTCAAAAAAAAACATTATAACTTCTAACACCACCCAAACTTTAAAATAAACATCTCATCTCGAAAAAAAACATTTTATAACTTCTTACACCACTCAAACTTTAAAATAAACATCTGACCTCTAACAAAAAAACATTATAACTTCTTACACCACTCAAACTTTAAAATAAACATCTCACCTCAAAAAAAACATTATAACGTCTTGCACCACTCAAACTTTAAAATAAACATCTCACCTCAAAAAAAACATTGTAACGTCTTGCACCACTCAAACTTGAAAAATAAACATCTCACCTCAAAAAAAAAACATTATAACTTCTTCCACCACTCAAACTTTAAAATAAACATCTCACCTCAAAAAAAACATTATAACGTCTTTCACCACTCAAACTGTAAAATAAACATCTCACCTCAAAAAAAACATTATAACGTCTTTCACCACTCAAACTGTAAAATAAACATCTCACCTCGAAAAAAAACATTATAACTTCTTACACCACCCAAACTTTAAAATAAACATCTCACCTCAAAAAAAACATTATAACTAAACGACCCAAACTTTAAAATAAACATCTCACCTCAAAAAAACATTGTAACTTCTAACACCACCCAAACTTTAAAATAAACATCTCACCTCAAAAAAAACATTATAACGTCTTGCACCACTCAAACTTTAAAACAAACATCTCACCTCAAAAAAACATTGTAACTTCTAACACCACCCAAACTTTAAAATAAACATCTCACCTCAAAAAAACATTATAACTTCTTACACCTCAAACTTTAAAATAAACATCTCACCTCAAAAAAAACATTATAACTTCTGACACCACTCAAACTTTAAAATAAACATCTCACCTCAAAAAAAACATTATAACTTCTTACACCACCCAAACTTTAAAATAAACATCTCACCTCGAAAAAAACATTATAACTTCTAACACCACCCAAACTTTAAAATAAACATCTCACCTCGAAAAAAACATTATAACGTCTTGCATCACTCAAACTTTAAAATAAACATCTGACCTCGAACAAAACATTATAACTTCTTACACGACCCAAACTTTAAAATAAACATCTCACTTCAAAAAACATTGTAACTTCTAACACCACCCAAACTTGAAAACAAACATCTCATCTCGAAAAAAACATGAAAACTTCTTACACCACTCAAACTTTAAAATAAACATCTGACCTCTAACAAAACATTATAACTTCTTACACCTCAAACTTTAAAATAAACATCTCACCTCAAAAAAAACATTATAACTAAACGACCCAAACTTTAAAATAAACATCTCACCTCAAAAAACATTGTAACTTCTAACACCACCCAAACTTGAAAATAAACATCTCACCTCGAAAAAAACATTATAACTTCTTACACCACTCAAACTTTAAAATAAACATCTGACCTCGAACAAAACATTATAACTTCTTACACCTCAAACTTTAAAATAAACATCTCACCTCGAAAAAAACATTATAACGTCTTGCACCACTCAAACTTTAAAATAAACATCTGACCTCGAACAAAACATTATAACTTCTTACACGACCCAAACTTTAAAATAAACATCTCACTTCAAAAAAACATTGTAACTTCTAACACCACCCAAACTTGAAAACAAACATCTCATCTCGAAAAAAACATGAAAACTTCTTCCACCACTCAAACTTTAAAATAAACATCTGACCTCGAACAAAACATTATAACTTCTTACACCTCAAACTTTAAAATAAACATCTCACCTCAAAAAAAACATTATAACTAAACGACCCAAACTTTAAAATAAACATCTCACCTCAAAAAAACATTGTAACTTCTAACACCACCCAAATTTGAAAATAAACATCTCACCTCGAAAAAAACATTATAACTTCTTACACCACTCAAACTTTAAAATAAACATCTGACCTCGAACAAAACATTATAACTTATAACACCTCAAACTTTAAAATAAACATCTCACCTCGAAAAAAACATTATAACTTCTTACACCACTCAAACTTTAAACATCTCACCTCAAAAAAACATCTCACCTCAAAAAAATATTTTCACTTCTTACACCACTCAAACTTTAAAATGAACATCTCACCTCAAAAAAAAACATTAAAACATTCAAACACCACTCAAACTTTAAAATAAACATCTCACCTCAAAAAAAATATTTTCACTTCTTACACCACTCAAACTTTAAAATGAACATCTCACCTCAAAAAAAACATTAAAACTTCAAACACCACTCAAACTTTAAAACAAACATCTCACCTCAAAAAAAACATTTTCACTTCTTACACCACCAAAACTTAAAAATGACATCTCACCTCAAAAAAACATTATAACGTCTTTGCACCACTCAAACTTAAAAACAAACATCTCACCTCAAAAAAAATATTTTCACTTTTTGCACCACTCAAACTTTAAACTAAACATCTCACCTCAAAAAAAACATTTTCACTTCTGACACCACTCAAACTTTAAAATAAACATCTCACCTCAAAAAAAACATTATAACGTCTTGCACCACTCAAACTTTAAAACAAACATCTCACCTCAAAAAAATATTTTCACTTCTTTCACCACTCAAACTTTAAAATGAACATCTCACTTAAAAAAACATTATAACTTCTAACACCACTCAAACTTTAAAACAAACATCTCACCTCAAAAAAAACATTTTCACTTCTTACACCATTCAAACTTTAAAATAAACATCTCACCTCAAAAAACATTATAACGTCTTGCACCACTCAAACTTTTAAATAAACATCACCTCGAAAAAAACATAATAACTTCAAACACCACCAAACTTTAAAATAAACATCTCACCTCAAAAAAAACATTATAACGTCTTACACCACTCAAACTGTAAAATAAACATCTCACCTCGAAAAAAACATTATAACTTCGAACACCACTCAAACTTTAAAATAAACATCTCACCTCAAAAAAAACATTATAACTTCTTACACCACCCAAACTTTAAAATAAACATCTCACCTCGAAAAAAACATTATAACTTCTAACACCACCCAAACTTTAAAATAAACATCTCACCTCGAAAAAAACATTATAACGTCTTGCATCACTCAAACTTTAAAATAAACATCTGACCTCGAACAAAACATTATAACTTCTTACACCTCAAACTTTAAAATAAACATCTCACCTCAAAAAAACATTGTAACTTCTAACACCACCCAAACTTGAAAATAAACATCTCACTTAAAAAAAAAAACATGATAACTTCGAACACCACTCAAACTTTAAAATAAACATCTGACCTCTAACAAAACATTATAACTTCTTACACCTCAAACTTTAAAATAAACATCTCACCTCAAAAAAACATTATAACTTCTTACACCACTCAAACTTTAAAATAAACATCTGACCTCGAACAAAACATTATAACTTCTTACACCTCAAACTTTAAAATAAACATCTCACCTCGAAAAAAACATTATAACGTCTTGCACCACTCAAACTTTAAAATAAACATCTGACCTCGAACAAAACATTATAACTTCTTACACGACCCAAACTTTAAAATAAACATCTCACTTCAAAAAAACATTGTAACTTCTAACACCACCCAAACTTGAAAACAAACATCTCATCTCGAAAAAAACATGAAAACTTCTTACACCACTCAAACTTTAAAATAAACATCTGACCTCTAACAAAACATTATAACTTCTTACACCTCAAACTTTAAAATAAACATCTCACCTCAAAAAAAACATTATAACTAAACGACCCAAACTTTAAAATAAACATCTCACCTCAAAAAAACATTGTAACTTCTAACACCACCCAAACTTGAAAATAAACATCTCACCTCGAAAAAAACATTATAACTTCTTACACCACTCAAACTTTAAAATAAACATCTGACCTCGAACAAAACATTATATCTTCTTACACCTCAAACTCTAAACATACCTACATCTCAAAAAAACATCAAAACTTAACAACACCACTCAAACTTTAAAATAAACATCTCACCTCAAAAAAAACATAACTTCTTACACCACTCAAACTTTAAAATAAACATCTCACCTCAAAAAACTTACACCACTCAAACTTTAAAATAAACATCTCACCTCAAAAAAAACATTTTCACTTCTTACACCATTCAAACTTTAAAATAAACATCTCACCTCAAAAAAAACATTATAACGTCTTACACCACTCAAACTGTAAAATAAACATCTCACCTCAAAAAAAACATTTTCACTTCTTACACCATTCAAACTTTAAAATAAACATCTCACCTCAAAAAAAACATTATAACGTCTTACACCACTCAAACTGTAAAAGAAACATCTCACCTCGAAAAAAACATTATAACTTCTAACACCACCCAAACTTGAAAACAAACATCTCATCTCGAAAAAAAACTGAAAACTTCTTACCACTCAAATTTAAAAACAAACATCTCACCTCAAAATAAACATTTTCACTTCTTACACCACTCAAACTTTAAAATAAACATCTCACCTCAAAAAAAACATTTTCACTTCTGACACCACTCAAACTTTAAAATAAACATCTCACCTCAAAAAAAACATTATAACGTCTTGCACCACTCAAACTTTAAAACAAACATCTCACCTCAAAAAAAATATTTTCACTTCTTACACCACTCAAACTTTAAAATGAACATCTCACTTAAAAAAAAAACATTATAACTTCTAACACCACTCAAACTTTAAAACAAACATCTCACCTCAAAAAAAACATTTTCACTTCTTACACCATTCAAACTTTAAAATAAACATCTCACCTCAAAAAAACATTATAACGTCTTGCACCACTCAAACTTTTAAATAAACATCACCTCGAAAAAAACATAATAACTTCAAACACCACCAAACTTTAAAATAAACATCTCACCTCAAAAAAAACATTATAACGTCTTACACCACTCAAACTGTAAAATAAACATCTCACCTCGAAAAAAACATTATAACTTCGAACACCACTCAAACTTTAAAATAAACATCTCACCTCAAAAAAAACATTATAACTTCTTACACCACCCAAACTTTAAAATAAACATCTCACCTCGAAAAAAACATTATAACTTCTAACACCACCCAAACTTTAAAATAAACATCTCACCTCGAAAAAAACATGATAACGTCTTGCATCACTCAAACTTTAAAATAAACATCTGACCTCGAACAAAACATTATAACTTCTTACACGACCCAAACTTTAAAATAAACATCTCACTTCAAAAAAACATTGTAACTTCTAACACCACCCAAACTTGAAAACAAACATCTCATCTCGAAAAAAACATGAAAACTTCTTACACCACTCAAACTTTAAAATAAACATCTGACCTCTAACAAAACATTATAACTTCTTACACCTCAAACTTTAAAATAAACATCTCACCTCAAACAAAACACAAAACTTTAAAATAAACATCTCACCTCAACTTCAAACACCCAAACTTTAAAATAAACATCTCACCTCAAAAACTTTAAAATAAACATCTCACCTAACAAAATATAACATCTCACCTTAAACTTTAAAATAAACATCTCACCTCAAAAAAACATTGCAACTTCTAACACCACCCAAACTTTAAAATAAACATCTCACCTCGAAAAAAACATTATAACCTCGAACACCACTCAAACTTTAAAATAAACATCTCACCTCAAAAAAAACATTATAACGTCTTGCACCACTCAAACTTTAAAACAAACATCTCACCTCAAAAAAACATTGTAACGTCTTGCACCACTCAAACTTTTAAATAAACATCACCTCAAAAAAAACATAATAACTTCAAACACCACCAAACTTTAAAATAAACATCTCACCTCAAAAAAACATTATAACTTCTAACACCACCCAAACTTTAAAATAAACATCTCACCTCGAAAAAAACATTATAACTTCTTACACCATTCAAACTTTAAAATAAACATCTCACCTCAAAAAAACATTATAACGTCTTGCACCACTCAAACTTAAAAACAAACATCTGACCTCGAACAAAACATTGTAACTTCTTTCACCTCAAACTTTAAAACAAACATCTCACCTCAAAAAAACATTATAACTTCTTACACCACTCAAACTTTAAAATAAACATCTGACCTCGAACAAAACATTGTAACTTCTTTCACCTCAAACTTTAAAACAAACATCTCACCTCAAAAAAAACATTATAACTTCTTACACCACCCAAACTTTAAAATAAACATCTCACCTCAAAAAAACATTATAACTTCTAACACCACCCAAACTTTAAAATAAACATCTCACCTCGAAAAAAACATTATAACGTCTTGCATCACTCAAACTTTAAAATAAACATCTGACCTCGAACAAAACATTATAACTTCTTACACGACCCAAACTTTAAAATAAACATCTCACTTCAAAAAAACATTGTAACTTCTAACACCACCCAAACTTGAAAACAAACATCTCATCTCGAAAAAAACATGAAAACTTCTTACACCACTCAAACTTTAAAATAAACATCTGACCTCTAACAAAACATTATAACTTCTTACACCTCAAACTTTAAAATAAACATCTCACCTCAAAAAAACATTATAACTAAACGACCCAAACTTTAAAATAAACATCTCACCTCAAAAAAACATTGTAACTTCTAACACCACCCAAACTTGAAAATAAACATCTCACCTCGAAAAAAACATTATAACTTCTTACACCACTCAAACTTTAAAATAAACATCTGACCTCGAACAAAACATTATAACTTCTTACACCTCAAACTTTAAAATAAACATCTCACCTCGAAAAAAACATTATAACGTCTTGCACCACTCAAACTTTAAAATAAACATCTGACCTCGAACAAAACATTATAACTTCTTACACGACCCAAACTTTAAAATAAACATCTCACTTCAAAAAAACATTGTAACTTCTAACACCATTCAAACTTTAAAATAAACATCTCACCTCAAAAAAACATTATAACGTCTTGCACCACTCAAACTTAAAAACAAACTCTCACCTCAAAAAAAATATTTTCACTTTTTGCACCACTCAAACTTTAAACTAAACATCTCACTTCAAAAAAACATTGTAACTTCTAACACCACCCAAACTTGAAAACAAACATCTCATCTCGAAAAAAACATGAAAACTTCTTCCATCACTCAAGCTTTAAAATAAACATCTGACCTCGAACAAAACATTATAACTTCTTACACCTCATACTTTAAAATAAACATCTCACCTCAAAAAAAACATGATAACGAAACGACCCAAACTTTAAAATAAACATCTCACCTCAAAAAAACTTCTAACACCACCTCAAACACAATAATAAACATCTCACCTCCCGAAAAAAACATTATAACGTCTTGCATCACCCCCTTTAAAACTAAAACATCTGACCTCGAACAAACATAATAACTTCTTACCTCTTTCTCACAAACTGAAATAAACTTCCTCACTTCAAATATTCTTTCCATTCTTCCACCCAAACTTGAAAACAAACATCTCATCTCGAAAAAAAACATCTTATCTTCCCCACTCAAACTTTAAAATAAACATCTGACCTCTAACCGAAAACAAATTATAACTTCTTACCACTTCAAACTTTAAACATCTCACCTCGCAAAAAAAACATTATAACTGAAACGACCCAAACTTTAAAAATAAACATCTCACCTTCAAAAAAACATTGTAACTTCTAACACCATCCCAAACTTTAAGATAAACATCTCACCTAGAAAAAAACATGTTCACCTGTGTCTTGCACCACTCAAACTTTAAAAACAAACATCTGACCTCGAACAAAACATTTGTCCCTTCCCTCCACCGCAAACTTTAAAATAAACATCTCACCTCAAAAAAACATTCACTGTCTATGACACCACTCAAACTTTTAAAATAAACATACACCTCGAAAAAAACATAATAACTAAAACACCACAAACTTTAAAATAAACATCTCACCTCAAAAAAAACATTATAACGTCTTACACCACTCAAACTTTAAAATAGACATCTCACCTCGAAAAAAACATTATAACTTCTAACACCACCTCAAACTTTAAAATAAACATCTCACCTCCGAAAAAAACATTTTAACGTCTTGCATCACTCAAACTTTAAAACAAACATCTCACCTCAAAAAAAACATTATAACGTCTTGCACCACTCAAACTTTTAAAATAAACATCTCACCTCGAAAAAAAACATTTAATAACTTCTAAACACCACCAAACTTAAAAATAAACATCTCACCTCCAAACAACCATCATAACGTCTTGCACCTCTCAAACTTTAAAACAATCATCTCACCTCGAAAAAACAAACATTTAATAACTTCTTACACCACTCAAACTTTAAAATAAACATCTCACCTCAAAAAAAAACATTATAACTTCAAACACGACTCAAACTTGTAAAATAAACATCTCACCTCGAAAAAAACATTAGAAAACTTCTTACACCACTCAAACTTTAAAATAAACATCTGACCTCGAAAGCAAAACATTGTAACTTCTAACACCTCAAACTTTTAAATAAACATCTCACCTCAAAAAAAACATTATAACGTCTTACACCACTCAAACTTTAAAAATAAACATCTCACCTCAAAAACAAAACATTATCAACTTCTTGCACCACTCAAACTTTAAAATAAACATCTCACCTCGAAAAAAACATGATAACGTCTTGCACCACTCAAACTTTAAAATAAACATCTCACCTCAAAAAACATTATAACTTCTTGCACCACTCAAACTTTAAAATAAACATCTCACTTCAAAAAAACATTTTCAACTTCTGACACCACTCATAAAACTTTAAAATAAACATCTCACCTCTAAAAAAAAAAAAACATTATAACTGTACACCCACTCAAACTTGAAAACAAACATCTCATCTCAAAAAAACATTTTCACTTCTTACACCACCCAAACTTTAAAATAAACATCTCACCTCAAAAAAAACATTATAACGTCTTGCACCACTCAAACTTTTAAACATCAAACTTTAAAATAAACATCTCACCTCAAAAAAAACATTATAACTTCAAACACCACCAAACTTTAAAATAAACATCTCACCTCAAAAAAAACATTCTAACTTCTTCCACGACCCAAACTTTAAAATAAACATCTCACCACAAAAAAACATTATAACTTCGAACACCACTCAAACTTTAAAATAAACATCTCACCTCGAAAAAAACATTATAACTTCTAACACCACTCAAACTTTAAAACAAACATCTCACCTCAAAAAAAACATTTTCACTTCTAACACCACCCAAACTTTAAAATAAACATCTCACCTCGAAAAAAACATGATAACGTCTTGCATCACTCAAACTTTAAAATAAACATCTGACCTCGAACAAAACATTATAACTTCTTACACGACCCAAACTTTAAAATAAACATCTCACTTCAAAAAAACATTGTAACTTCTAACACCACCCAAACTTGAAAACAAACATCTCATCTCGAAAAAAACATGAAAACTTCTTACACCACTCAAACTTTAAAATAAACATCTGACCTCTAACAAAACATTATAACTTCTTACACCTCAAACTTTAAAATAAACATCTCACCTCAAAAAAAACATTATAACTAAACGACCCAAACTTTAAAATAAACATCTCACCTCAAAAAAACATTGTAACTTCTAACACCACCCAAACTTGAAAATAAACATCTCACCTAGAAAAAAACATTATAACTTCTTACACCACTCAAACTTTAAAATAAACATCTGACCTCGAACAAAACATTATAACTTCTTACACCTCAAACTTTAAAATAAACATCTCACCTCGAAAAAAACATTATAACGTCTTGCACCACTCAAACTTTAAAACAAACATCTCACCTCAAAAAAAATATTTTCACTTCTTACACCACTCAAACTTTAAAATGAACATCTCACTTAAAAAAAAAACATTATAACTTCTAACACCACTCAAACTTTAAAACAAACATCTCACATCAAAAAAAACATTTTCACTTCTTACACCACCCAAACTTTAAAATAAACATCTCACCTCGAAAAAAACATTATAACGTCTTGCACCACTCAAACTTTAAAATAAACATCTCACCTCGAAAAAAACATTATAACTTCGAACACCACTTAAACTTTAAAATAAACATCTCACCTCAAAAAAAACATTATAACTTCTTACACCACCCAAACTTTAAAATAAACATCTCACCTCGAAAAAAACATGATAACTTCTAACACCACCCAAACTTTAAAATAAACATCTCACCTCGAAAAAAACATGATAACGCCTTGCATCACTCAAACTTTAAAATAAACATCTGACCTCGAACAAAACATTATAACGTCTTGCACCACTCAAACTTTTAAATAAACATCACCTCGAAAAAAACATAATAACTTCAAACACCACCAAACTTTAAAATAAACATCTCACCTCAAAAAAAATATTTTCACTTCTTGCACCACTCAAACTTTAAAATGAACATCTCACTTAAAAAAAAAACATTATAACTTCTTACACCACCCAAACTTTAAAATAAACATCTCACCTCGAAAAAAACATTATAACTTCTAACACCACCCAAACTTTAAAATAAACATCTCACCTCGAAAAAAACATTATAACGTCTTGCATCACTCAAACTTTAAAATAAACATCTGACCTCGAACAAAACATTATAACTTCTTACACCACTCAAACTTTAAAATGAACATCTCACCTCAAAAAAACATTATAACGTCTTGCACCACTCAAACTTTAAAACAAACATCTCACCTCAAAAAAAATATTTTCACTTTTTGCACCACTCAACCTTTAAAATGAACATCTCACCTCAAAAAAAAACATTATAACGTCTTACACCACTCAAACTTTAAAATAAACATCTGACCTCTAACAAAACATTATAACTTCTTACACCTCAAACTTTAAAATGAACATCTCAACTCAAAAAAAACATTATAACTTCTTACACCACCCAAACTTTAAAATAAACATCTCACCTCGAAAAAAACATTATAACTTTTAACACCACCCAAACTTTAAAATAAACATCTCACCTCGAAAAAAACATTATAACGTCTTGCATCACTCAAACTTTAAAATAAACATCTGACCTCGAACAAAACATTATAACTTCTTACACGACCCAAACTTTAAAATAAACATCTCACTTCAAAAAAACATTGTAACTTCTAACACCACCCAAACTTGAAAACAAACATCTCATCTCGAAAAAAACATGAAAACTTCTTACACCACTCAAACTTTAAAATAAACATCTGACCTCTAACAAAACATTATAACTTCTTACACCTCAAACTTTAAAATAAACATCTCACCTCAAAAAAACATTATAACTAAATGACCCAAACTTTAAAATAAACATCTCACCTCAAAAAACATTGTAACTTCTAACACCACCCAAACTTGAAAATAAACATCTCACCTCGAAAAAAACATTATAACTTCTTACACCACTCAAACTTTAAAATAAACATCTGACCTCGAACAAAACATTATAACTTCTTACACCTCAAACTTTAAAATAAACATCTCACCTCGAAAAAAACATTATAACGTCTTGCACCACTCAAACTTTAAAATAAACATCTGACCTCGAACAAAACATTATAACTTCTTACACGACCCAAACTTTAAAATAAACATCTCACTTCAAAAAAACATTGTAACTTCTAACACCACCCAAACTTGAAAACAAACATCTCATCTCGAAAAAACATGAAAACTTCTTCACCACTCAAACTTTAAAATAAACAAACATTCTTACACCTCAAACTTTAAAAAAACATGATCAAACTTTAAAATAAACATCTCACCTCAAAAAAACATTATAACAAACTTTAAAATAAACATCTGACCTCGAACAAAACATTATAACTTCTTACACGACCCAAACTTTAAAATAAACATCTCACCTCGAAAAAAACATTATAACTTCTTACACCACTCAAACTTTAAAATAAACATCTCACCTCGAAAAAAACATTATAACTTCTAACACCACCCAAACTTTAAAATAAACATCTCACCTCAAAAAAAACATTATAACTTCTTACACCACTCAAACTTTAAAATAAACATCTGACCTCGAACAAAACATTATAACTTCTTACACCTCAAACTTTAAAATAAACATCTCACCTCAAAAAAAACATTATAACTTCTTACACCACTCAAACTTTAAAATAAACATCTCACCTCAAAAAAAATATTTTCACTTCTTACACCACTCAAACTTTAAAATGAACATCTCACCTCAAAAAAAAACATTAAAACTTCAAACACCACTCAAACTTTAAAACAAACATCTCACCTCAAAAAAAACATTTTCACTTCTGACACCACTCAAACTTTAAAATAAACATCTCACCTCAAAAAAAACATTATAACTTCTTACACCACTCAAACTTTAAAACAAACATCTCACCTCAAAAAAAACATTTAAACTTCTAACACGATTCAAACTTTGAAATAAACATCTCACCTCAAAAAAACATTATAACGTCTTGCACCACTCAAACTTAAAAACAAACATCTCACCTCAAAAAAAAATATTTTCACTTCTGACACCACTCAAACTTTAAAATAAACATCTCACCTCAAAAAAAACATTTTCACTTCTGACACCACTCAAACTTTAAAATAAACATCTCACCTCAAAAAAAACATTATAACGTCTTGCACCACTCAAACTTTAAAACAAACATCTCACCTCAAAAAAAATATTTTCACTTCTTTCACCACTCAAACTTTAAAATGAACATCTCACTTAAAAAAAACATTATAACTTCTAACACCACTCAAACTTTAAAACAAACATCTCACCTCAAAAAAAACATTTTCACTTCTTACACCATTCAAACTTTAAAATAAACATCTCACCTCAAAAAAACATTATAACGTCTTGCACCACTCAAACTTTTAAATAAACATCACCTCGAAAAAAACATAATAACTTCAAACACCACCAAACTTTAAAATAAACATCTCACCTCAAAAAAACATTATAACGTCTTACACCACTCAAACTGTAAAATAAACATCTCACCTCGAAAAAAACATTATAACTTCGAACACCACTCAAACTTTAAAATAAACATCTCACCTCAAAAAAAACATTATAACTTCTTACACCACCCAAACTTTAAAATAAACATCTCACCTCGAAAAAAACATTATAACTTCTAACACCACCCAAACTTTAAAATAAACATCTCACCTCGAAAAAAACATGATAACGTCTTGCATCACTCAAACTTTAAAATAAACATCTGACCTCGAACAAAACATTATAACTTCTTACACGACCCAAACTTTAAAATAAACATCTCACTTCAAAAAAACATTGTAACTTCTAACACCACCCAAACTTGAAAACAAACATCTCATCTCGAAAAAAACATGAAAACTTCTTACACCACTCAAACTTTAAAATAAACATCTGACCTCTAACAAAACATTATAACTTCTTACACCTCAAACTTTAAAATAAACATCTCACCTCAAAAAAAACATTATAACGAAACGACCCAAACTTTAAAATAAACATCTCACCTCAAAAAAAACATTTTCACTTCTTACACCACTCAAACTTTAAAATGAACATCTCACCTCAAAAAAAACATTATAACGTCTTTCACCACTCAAACTGTAAAATAAACATCTCACCTCGAAAAAAAACATTATAACTTCGAACACCACTCAAACTTTAAAACAAACATCTCACCTCAAAAAAAACATTATAACTTCTTACACCACCCAAACTTTAAAACAAACATCTCACCTCGAAAAAAACATTATAACCTCGACCCAAACTTTAAAATAAACATCTCACCTAAAAAACATTCTAACACCACCCAAACTTGAAAACAAACATCTCACCTCAAAAAAAACATGATAACGTCTTGCATCCCTCAAACTTTAAAATAAACATCTGACCTCGAACAAAACATTATAACTTCTTACACGACCCAAACTTTAAAATAAACATCTCACTTCAAAAAAACATTGTAACTTCTAACACCACCCAAACTTGAAAACAAACATCTCATCTCGAAAAAAACATGAAAACTTCTTACACCACTCAAACTTTAAAATAAACATCTGACCTCGAACAAAACATTATAACTTCTTACACCTCAAACTTTAAAATAAACATCTCACCTCAAAAAAAACATTATAACTTCTTACACCACTCAAACTTTAAAATAAACATCTCACCTCAAAAAAACATTATAACTTCTAACACCACCCAAACTTTAAAATAAACATCTCACCTCGAAAAAAACATTATAACGTCTTGCATCACTCAAACTTTAAAATAAACATCTGACCTCGAACAAAACATTATAACTTCTTACACGACCCAAACTTTAAAATAAACATCTCACTTCAAAAAAACATTGTAACTTCTAACACCACCCAAACTTGAAAACAAACATCTCATCTCGAAAAAAACATGAAAACTTCTTACACCACTCAAACTTTAAAATAAACATCTGACCTCTAACAAAACATTATAACTTCTTACACCTCAAACTTTAAAATAAACATCTCACCTCAAAAAAAACATTATAACTAAACGACCCAAACTTTAAAATAAACATCTCACCTCAAAAAACATTGTAACTTCTAACACCACCCAAACTTGAAAATAAACATCTCACCTCGAAAAAAACATTATAACTTCTTACACCACTCAAACTTTAAAATAAACATCTGACCTCGAACAAAACATTATAACTTCTTACACCTCAAACTTTAAAATAAACATCTCACCTCAAAAAAACATTATAACGTCTTACTCCACTCAAGACAAAAAAAACTGTAACAAAACATTAAAAAAACATTATAACTTTAAAATAAACACCACAAAAAACATGACTCAAAACATTTAAAATAAACATCTTTGCAACACCACTCAAACTTTTAAAATAAACATCTCACTTTTAAAACACCACCAAACTTTAAAAAAACATTATAACGTCTTACACCACTCAAACTTTAAAATAAACATCTGACCTCAAAAAAACATTATAACTTTACCACTCAAACTTTAAAATAAACATCTCACCTCAAAAAAACATTAACTTCTAACACCACCCAAACTTTAAAATAAACATCTCACCTCGAAAAAAACATGAAAACTTCTTCCACCACTCAAACTTTAAAATAAACATCTCACCTCGAAAAAAACATGATAACTTCTTACACCACTCAAACTTTAAAATAAACATCTGACCTCAAACAAAGCATTATAACTTCTTACACCTCAAACTTTAAAATAAACATCTCACCTCGAAAAAACATTATAACTTCTTACACCACTCAAACTTTAAAATAAACATCTGACCTCGAACAAAACATTATAACTTCTTACACCATTCAAACTTTAAAATAAACATCTCACCTCAAAAAAAACATGATAACTTCTTACACCTCAAACTTTAAAATAAACATCTCACCTCGAAAAAAACATTATTACTTCTTAAACACCACTCAAACTTTAAAATAAACATCTCACCTCAAAAAACATTATAACTTCTTCACCACCCAAACTTTAAAATAAACATCTCACCTCAAAAAAACATTGTAACTTCTAACACCACCCAAACTTTAAAATAAACATCTCACCTCGAAAAAAACATTATAACTTCTAACACCACCCAAACTTTAAAATAAACATCTCACCTCAAAAAAAACATTATAACGTCTTACACCACTCAAACTGTAAAATAAACATCTCACCTCGAAAAAAACATTATAACTTCAAACACCACCAAACTTTAAAATATACATCTCACCTCAAAAAAAATATTTTCACTTCTTGCACCACTCAAACTTTAAAATAAACATCTCACCTCAAAAAAAACCATTATAACGTCTTGCACCACTCAAACTTAAATAAACATCTCACCTCGAAAAAAACATTATAACTTCTTGCACCACTCAAACTTTAAAATAAACATCTCACCTCGAAAAAAACATTATAACTTCTTGACACCACTCAAACTTTAAAATAAACATCTCACCTCAAAAAAAACATTATAACGTCTTCTAACACCTCAAACTTTAAACAAACATCTCACCTCAAAAAACATTGTAACTTCTAACCCCAGCCAAACTTTAAAATAAACATCTCACCTCGAAAAAAACATGATAACGTCTTGCACCACTCAAACTTTAAAATAAACATCTGACCTCGAACAAAACATTATAAGTTCTTACACGACCCAAACTGTAAAATAAACATCTCACCTCAAAAAAAACATTATAACGAAATGACCCAAACTTTAAAATAAACATCTCACCTCAAAAAAACATTGTAACTTCCAACACCACCCAAACTTTAAAATAAACATCTGACCTCGAACAAAACATTATAACTTCTTACACCACCCAAACTTTAAAATAAACATCTCACCTCGAAAAAAACATTATAACTTCTAACACCACCCAAACTTTAAAATAAACATCTCACCTCGAAAAAAACATTATAACTTCTTACACCACTCAAACTTTAAAATAAACATCTGACCTCAAAAAAACATTATAACTTCTTAACACCACCTCAAACTTTAAAATAAACATCTCACCTCGAAAAAAACATTATAACTTTAACGACCCAAACTTTAAAATAAACATCTCACCTCAAAAAAACATTGTAACTTCTAACACCACCCAAACTTGAAAATAAACATCTCACCTCGAAAAAAAACATTATAACTTCTTACACCACCCAAACTTTAAAATAAACATCTCACCTCGAAAAAAACATTATAACTTCTAACACCACCCAAACTTTAAAATAAACATCTCACCTCGAAAAAAACATTATAACGTCTTGCATCACTCAAACTTTAAAATAAACATCTGACCTCGAACAAAACATTATAACTTCTTACACGACCCAAACTTTAAAATAAACATCTCACTTCAAAAAACATTGTAACTTCTAACACCACCCAAACTTGAAAACAAACATCTCATCTCGAAAAAAACATGAAAACTTCTTACACCACTCAAACTTTAAAATAAACATCTGACCTCTAACAAAACATTATAACTTCTTACACCTCAAACTTTAAAATAAACATCTCACCTCAAAAAAAACATTATAACTAAACGACCCAAACTTTAAAATAAACATCTCACCTCAAAAAAACATTGTAACTTCTAACACCACCCAAACTTGAAAATAAACATCTCACCTCGAAAAAAACATTATAACTTCTTACACCACTCAAACTTTAAAATAAACATCTGACCTCGAACAAAACATTATAACTTCTTACACCTCAAACTTTAAAATAAACATCTCACCTCGAAAAAAACATTATAACTTCTTACACCACTCAAACTTTAAAATAAACATCTGACCTCGAACAAAATAAACATTAAACAAAACATTATAACGTCTTGCACCACTCAAACTTTAAAATAAACATCTCACTTCAAAAAAACATTGTAACTTCTAACACCACCCAAACTTGAAAACAAACATCTCATCTCGAAAAAAACATGAAAACTTCTTCCACCACTCAAACTTTAAAATAAACATCTGACCTCGAACAAAACATTATAACTTCTTACACCTCATACTTTAAAATAAACATCTCACCTCAAAAAAAACATTATAACGAAACGACCCAAACTTTAAAATAAACATCTCACCTCAAAAAAACATTGTAACTTCTAACACCACCCAAACTTGAAAATAAACATCTCACCTCGAAAAAAACATTATAACTTCTTACACCACTCAAACTTTAAAATAAACATCTGACCTCAAAAAAACATTATAACTTCTTACACCTCAAACTTTAAAATAAACATCTCACCTCAAAAAAACATTATAACTTCTTACACCACTCAAACTTTAAAATAAACATCTCACCTCAAAAAAAATATTTTCACTTCTTACACCACTCAAACTTTAAAATGAACATCTCACCTCAAAAAAAACATTAAAACTTCAAACACCACTCAAACTTTAAAACAAACATCTCACCTCGAAAAAAACATTATAACTTCTAACACCACCCAAACTTTAAAATAAACATCTCACCTCAAAAAAAAACATTAAAACTTCAAACACCACTCAAACTTTAAAACAAACATCTCACCTCAAAAGAAAACATTTTCACTTCTTACACCATTCAAACTTTAAAATAAACATCTCACCTCAAAAAAACATTATAACGTCTTGCACCACTCAAACTTAAAAACAAACATCTCACCTCAAAAAAAATATTTTCACTTTTTGCACCACTCAAACTTTAAACTAAACATCTCACCTCAAAAAAACATTTTCACTTCTGACACCACTCAAACTTTAAAATAAACATCTCACCTCAAAAAAAACATTATAACGTCTTGCACCACTCAAACTTTAAAACAAACATCTCACCTCAAAAAAAATATTTTCACTTCTTACACCACTCAAACTTTAAAATGAACATCTCACTTAAAAAAACATTATAACTTCTAACACCACTCAAACTTTAAAACAAACATCTCACCTCAAAAAAAACATTTTCACTTCTTACACCATTCAAACTTTAAAATAAACATCTCACCTCAAAAAAACATTATAACGTCTTGCACCACTCAAACTTTTAAATAAACATCACCTCGAAAAAAACATAATAACTTCAAACACCACCAAACTTTAAAATAAACATCTCACCTCAAAAAAACATTATAACGTCTTACACCACTCAAACTGTAAAATAAACATCTCACCTCGAAAAAAACATTATAACTTCGAACACCACTCAAACTTTAAAATAAACATCTCACCTCAAAAAAAACATTATAACTTCTTACACCACCCAAACTTTAAAATAAACATCTCACCTCGAAAAAAACATTATAACTTCTAACACCACCCAAACTTTAAAATAAACATCTCACCTCGAAAAAAACATGATAACGTCTTGCATCACTCAAACTTTAAAATAAACATCTGACCTCGAACAAAACATTATAACTTCTTACACGACCCAAACTTTAAAATAAACATCTCACTTCAAAAAAACATTGTAACTTCTAACACCACCCAAACTTGAAAACAAACATCTCATCTCGAAAAAAACATGAAAACTTCTTACACCACTCAAACTTTAAAATAAACATCTGACCTCTAACAAAACATTATAACTTCTTACACCTCAAACTTTAAAATAAACATCTCACCTCAAAAAAACAAAAAAAAAAACATTATAACTAAAAAAACATCTCACCTCAAACTTTAAAAACTTTAAAATAAACATCTCACATCACTCAAACTTTAAAATAAACATCTCACCTTCACTTCTTACACCACTCAAACTTTAAAATAAACATCTCACCTCAAAAAAAACATGATAACGTCTTACACCACCAAAACTGTAAAATAAACATCTCACCTCGAAAAAAACATTTTAACTTCGAACACCACTCAAACTTTAAAATAAACATCTCACCTCAAAAAAAACTTATAACTTCTTACACCACCCAAACTTTAAAATAAACATCTCACCTCGAAAAAAACATTATAACTTCTAACACCACCCAAACTTTAAAATAAACATCTCACCTCGAAAAAAACATGATAACGTCTTGCATCACTCAAACTTTAAAATAAACATCTCACCTCGAAAAAAACATTATAACTTCTAACACCACCCAAACTTTAAAATAAACATCTCACTTCAAAAAAACATTGAAACTTCAAACACCACCCAAACTTGAAAACAAACATCTCATCTCGAAAAAAAACATGAAAACTTCTTACACCACTCAAACTTTAAAATAAACATCTGACCTCTAACAAAACATTATAACTTCTTACACCTCAAACTTTAAAATAAACATCTCACCTCAAAAAAAAAATTTTCACTTTTTGCACCACTCAAACTTTAAACGAAACATCTCACCTCAAAAAAAACATTATAACTTTTAACACCACCCAAACTTTAAAATAAACATCTCACCTCGAAAAAAACATTATAACGTCTTGCATCACTCAAACTTTAAAATAAACATCTGACCTCGAACAAAACATTATGACTTCTTACACGACCCAAACTTTAAAATAAACATCTCACCTCAAAAAAACATTGTAACTTCTAACACCACCCAAACTTGAAAACAAACATCTCATCTCGAAAAAAACCTGAAAACTTCTTACACCACTCAAACTTTAAAATAAACATCTGACCTCTAACAAAACATTATAACTTCTTACACCTCAAACTTTAAAATAAACATCTCACCTCAAAAAAAACATTATAACTAAACGACCCAAACTTTAAAATAAACATCTCACCTCAAAAAAACATTGTAACTTCTAACACCACCCAAACTTGAAAATAAACATCTCACCTCGAAAAAAACATTATAACTTCTTACACCACTCAAACTTTAAAATAAACATCTGACCTCGAACAAAACATTATAACTTCTTACACCTCAAACTTTAAAATAAACATCTCACCTCGAAAAAAACATTATAACGTCTTGCACCACTCAAACTTTAAAACAAACATCTCACCTCAAAAACTTCAAACACCACTCAAACTTTAAAATAAACATCTTAAAAAAACATCTCACCACTCAAACTTTAAAATAAACATCTCACCTCAAAAAAAACATTATACACCACTCAAACTTTAAAATAAACATCTCACCTCAAAAAAACATTGTAACTTCTAACACCACCCAAACTTGAAAATAAACATCTCACCTCAAAAAAAACATTATAACTTCTTACACCACTCAAACTTTAAAATAAACATCTCACCTCAAAAAAATATTTTCACTTCTTACACCACTCAAACTTTAAAATGAACATCTCACCTCAAAAAAACATTATAAACTTTAAAATAAACATCTCACCTCGAAAAAAACACCACTCAAACTTTAAAATAAACATCTCACCTCGAAAAAAACATTATAACTTCTAACACCACTCAAACTTTAAAACAAACATCTCACCTCAAAAAAAACATTTTCACTTCTTACACCATTCAAACTTTAAAATAAACATCTCACCTCAAAAAAAACATTATAACTTTTTACACCACTCAAACTTTAAAAGAAACATCTGACCTCGAACAAAAACATTATAACTTCCAACACCACTCAAACTTTAAAACAAACATCTCACCTCAAAAAAAACATTTTCACTTCTAACACCACCCAAACTTTAAAACAAACATCTGACCTCGAACAAAACATTATAACTTCTTACACGACCCAAACTTTAAAATAAACATCTCACTTCAAAAAAACATTGTAACTTCTAACACCACCCAAACTTGAAAATAAACATCTCACCTAGAAAAAAACATTATAACTTCTTACACCACTCAAACTTTAAAATAAACATCTGACCTCGAACAAAACATTATAACTTCTTACACCTCAAACTTTAAAATAAACATCTCACCTCAAAAAAAACATTATAACGTCTTGCACCACTCAAACTTTAAAATAAACATCTGACCTCGAACAAAACATAATAACTTCTTACACCTCATACTTTAAAATAAACATCTCATCTCAAAAAAAACATTATAACTTCTAACACCACCCAAACTTGAAAACAAACATCTCATCTCGAAAAAAACATGAAAACTTCTTACACCACTCAAACTTTAAAATAAACATCTCACCTCAAAAAAAACATTTTCACTTCTGACACCACTCAAACTTTAAAATAAACATCTCACCTCAAAAAAAACATTATAACGTCTTGCACCACTCAAACTTTAAAATAAACATCTCACTTCAAAAAAACATTGTAACTTCTAACACCACCCAAACTTGAAAACAAACATCTCATCTCAAAAAAAACATGAAAACTTCTTACACCACTCAAACTTTAAAATAAACATCTGACCTCTAACAAAACATTATAACGTCTTACACCTCAAACTTTAAAATAAACATCTCACCTCAAAAAAAACATTATAACTAAACGACCCAAACTTTAAAATAAACATCTCACCTCAAAAAAACATTGTAACTTCTAACACCACCCAAACTTGAAAATAAACATCTCACCTCGAAAAAAACATTATAACTTCTTACACCACTCAAACTTTAAAATAAACATCTGACCTCGAACAAAACATTATAACTTCTTACACCTCAAACTTTAAAATAAACATCTCACCTCGAAAAAAACATTATAACGTCTTGCACCACTCAAACTTTAAAATAAACATCTGACCTCGAACAAAACATAATAACTTCTTACACGACCCAAACTTTAAAATAAACATCTCACTTCAAAAAAACATTGTAACTTCTAACACCATTCAAACTTTAAAATAAACATCTCACCTCAAAAAAAACATTATAACGTCTTGCACCACTCAAACTTTAAAACAAACATCTCACCTCAAAAAAAATATTTTCACTTCTTACACCACTCAAACTTTAAAATGAACATCTCACTTAAAAAAAAAACATTATAACTTCTAACACCACTCAAACTTTAAAACAAACATCTCACCTCAAAAAAAACATTTTCACTTCTTACACCATTCAAACTTTAAAATAAACATCTCACCTCAAAAAAACATTATAACGTCTTGCACCACTCAAACTTTTAAATAAACATCACCTCGAAAAAAACATAATAACTTCAAACACCACCAAACTTTAAAATAAACATCTCACCTCAAAAAAAACATTATAACGTCTTACACCACTCAAACTGGAAAATAAACATCTCACCTCAAAAAAAACATTATAACGTCTTGCACCACTCAAACTTAAAAACAAACATCTCACCTCAAAAAAAATATTTTCACTTTTTGCACCACTCAAACTTTAAACTAAACATCTCACCTCAAAAAAAACATTTTCACTTCTGACACCACTCAAACTTTAAAATAAACATCTCACCTCAAAAAAAACATTATAACGTCTTGCACCACTCAAACTTTAAAACAAACATCTCACCTCAAAAAAAATATTTTCACTTCTTACACCACTCAAACTTTAAAATGAACATCTCACTTAAAAAAAAAAAACATTATAACTTCTAACACCACTCAAACTTTAAAACAAACATCTCACCTCAAAAAAAAACATTTAAACTTCTTACACTGTTCAAACTTTAAAATAAACATCTCACCTCAAAAAAACATTATAACGTCTTGCACCACTCAAACTTTTAAATAAACATCACCTCGAAAAAAACATAATAACTTCAAACACCACCAAACTTTAAAATAAACATCTCACCTCAAAAAAAACATTATAACGTCTTACACCACTCAAACTGTAAAATAAACATCTCACCTCGAAAAAAACATTATAACTTCGAACACCACTCAAACTTTAAAATAAACATCTCACCTCAAAAAAAACATTATAACTTCTTACACCACCCAAACTTTAAAATAAACATCTCACCTCGAAAAAAACATTATAACTTCTAACACCACCCAAACTTTAAAATAAACATCTCACCTCGAAAAAAACATTATAACGTCTTGCATCACTCAAACTTTAAAATAAACATCTGACCTCGAACAAAACATTATAACTTCTTACACGACCCAAACTTTAAAATAAACATCTCACTTCAAAAAAACATTGTAACTTCTAACACCACCCAAACTTGAAAACAAACATCTCATCTCGAAAAAAACATGAAAACTTCTTACACCACTCAAACTTTAAAATAAACATCTGACCTCTAACAAAACATTATAACTTCTTACACCTCAAACTTTAAAATAAACATCTCACCTCAAAAAAAACATTATAACTAAACGACCCAAACTTTAAAACAAACATCTCACATCAAAAAAAACATTTTCACTTCTTACACCACCCAAACTTTAAAATAAACATCTCACCTCGAAAAAAACATTATAACGTCTTGCACCACTCAAACTTTAAAACAAACATCTCACCTCGAAAAAAACATTATAACTTCGAACACCACTTAAACTTTAAAATAAACATCTCACCTCAAAAAAAACATTATAACTTCTTACACCACCCAAACTTTAAAATAAACATCTCACCTCGAAAAAAACATTATAACTTCTAACACCACCCAAACTTTAAAATAAACATCTCACCTCGAAAAAAACATGATAACGCCTTGCATCACTCAAACTTTAAAATAAACATCTGACCTCGAACAAAACATTATAACTTCTTACACGACCCAAACTTTAAAATAAACATCTCACTTCAAAAAAACATTGTAACTTCTAACACCACCCAAACTTGAAAACAAACATCTCATCTCGAAAAAAACATGAAAACTTCTGACACCACTCAAACTTTAAAATAAACATCTGACCTCTAACAAAACATTATAACTTCTTACACCTCAAACTTTAAAATAAACATCTCAACTCAAAAAAAACATAATAACTTCTTACACCACCCAAACTTTAAAATAAACATCTCACCTCAAAAAAAACATTATAACTTTTAACACCACCCAAACTTTAAAATAAACATCTCACCTCGAAAAAAACATTATAACGTCTTGCATCACTCAAACTTTAAAATAAACATCTGACCTCGAACAAAACATTATAACTTCTTACACGACCCAAACTTTAAAATAAACATCTCACTTCAAAAAAACATTGTAACTTCTAACACCACCCAAACTTGAAAACAAACATCTCATCTCGAAAAAAACATGAAAACTTCTTACACCACTCAAACTTTAAAATAAACATCTGACCTCTAACAAAACATTATAACTTCTTACACCTCAAACTTTAAAATAAACATCTCACCTCAAAAAAAACATTATAACTAAACGACCCAAACTTTAAAATAAACATCTCACCTCAAAAAAACATTGTAACTTCTAACACCACCCAAACTTGAAAATAAACATCTCACCTCGAAAAAAACATTATAACTTCTTACACCACTCAAACTTTAAAATAAACATCTGACCTCGAACAAAACATTATAACTTCTTACACCTCAAACTTTAAAATAAACATCTCACCTCGAAAAAAACATTATAACGTCTTGCACCACTCAAACTTTAAAATAAACATCTGACCTCGAACAAAACATTATAACTTCTTACACGACCCAAACTTTAAAATAAACATCTCACTTCAAAAAAACATTGTAACTTCTAACACCACCCAAACTTGAAAACAAACATCTCATCTCGAAAAAAACATGAAAACTTCTTCCACCACTCAAACTTTAAAATAAACATCTGACCTCGAACAAAACATTATAACTTCTTACACCTCAAACTTTAAAATAAACATCTCACCTCAAAAAAAACATTATAACGAAACGACCCAAACTTTAAAATAAACATCTCACCTCAAAAAAACATTGTAACTTCTAACACCACCCAAATTTGAAAATAAACATCTCACCTCGAAAAAAACATTATAACTTCTTACACCACTCAAACTTTAAAACAAACATCTCACCTCGAAAAAAACATTATAACTTCGAACACCACTTAAACTTTAAAATAAACATCTCACCTCAAAAAAAACATTATAACTTCTAACACCACGCAAACTTTAAAATAAACATCTCACCTCGAAAAAAACATGATAACGCCTTGCATCACTCAAACTTTAAAATAAACATCTGACCTCGAACAAAACATTATAACTTCTTACACGACCCAAACTTTAAAATAAACATCTCACTTCAAAAAAACATTGTAACTTCTAACACCACCCAAACTTGAAAATAAACATCTCACCTAGAAAAAAACATTGTAACTTCTTACACCACTCAAACTTTAAAAGAAACATCTGACCTCGAACAAAACATTATAACTTCTAACACCACCCAAACTTTAAAATAAACATCTCACCTCGAAAAAAACATGATAACGCCTTGCATCACTCAAACTTTAAAATAAACATCTGACCTCGAACAAAACATTATAACTTCTTACACGACCCAAACTTTAAAATAAACATCTCACTTCAAAAAAACATTGTAACTTCTAACACCACCCAAACTTGAAAATAAACATCTCACCTAGAAAAAAACATTATAACTTCTTACACCACTCAAACTTTAAAATAAACATCTGACCTCGAACAAAACATTATAACTTCTTACACCTCAAACTTTAAAATAAACATCTCACCTCGAAAAAAACATTATAACGTCTTGCACCACTCAAACTTTAAAATAAACATCTGACCTCGAACAAAACATTATAACTTCTTACACGACCCAAACTTTAAAATAAACATCTCACTTCAAAAAAACATTGTAACTTCTAACACCACCCAAACTTGAAAACAAACATCTCATCTCGAAAAAAACATTATAACTTCTTACACCACTCAAACTTTAAAATAAACATCTCACCTCAAAAAAACATTGTAACTTCTAACACCACCCAAACTTTAAAATAAACATCTCACCTCGAAAAAAACATGATAACGTCTTGCATCACTCAAACTTTAAAATAAACATCTGACCTCGAACAAAACATTATAACTTCTTACACCACCCAAACTTGAAAACAAACATCTCATCTCGAAAAAAACATGAAAACTTCTTACACCACTCAAACTTTAAAATAAACATCTGACCTCTAACAAAACATTATAACTTCTCACACCTCAAACTTTAAAATAAACATCTCACCTCAAAAAAAACATGATAACTAAACGACCCAAACTTTAAAATAAACATCTCACCTCAAAAAAACATTGTAACTTCTTACCCCACCCAAACTTGAAAATAAACATCTCACCTCGAAAAAAACATTATAACTTCTTCCACCACTCAAACTTTAAAATAAACATCTGACCTCGAACAAAACATTATAACTTCTTACACCTCAAACTTTAAAATAAACATCTCACCTCGAAAAAAACATTATAACGTCTTGCACCACTCAAACTTTAAAATAAACATCTGACCTCGAACAAAACATAATAACTTCTTACACGACCCAAACTTTAAAATAAACATCTCACTTCAAAAAAACATTATAACGTCTTGCACCACTCAAACTTAAAAACAAACATCTCACCTCAAAAAAAATATTTTCACTTTTTGCACCACTCAAACTTTAAACTAAACATCTCACCTCAAAAAAAACATTTTCACTTCTGACACCACTCAAACTTTAAAACAAACATCTCACCTCAAAAAAAATATTTTCACTTCTTACACCACTCAAACTTTAAAATGAACATCTCACTTAAAAAAGAAAAACATTATAACTTCGAACACCACTCAAACTTTAAAACAAACATCTCATCTCAAAAAAAACATTTTCACTTCTTACACCATTCAAACTTTAAAATAAACATCTCACCTTAAAAAAACATTATAACGTCTTGCACCACTCAAACTTTTAAATAAACATCACCTCGAAAAAAACATAATAACTTCAAACACCACCAAACTTTAAAATAAACATCTCACCTCAAAAAAAACATTATAACGTCTTACACCACTCAAACTGGAAAATAAACATCTCACCTCGAAAAAAAACATTATAACTTCGAACACCACTCAAACTTTAAAATAAACATCTCACCTCGAAAAAAACATTATAACTTCTAACACCACCCAAACTTTAAAATAAACATCTCACCTCGAAAAAAACATTATAACGTCTTGCATCACTCAAACTTTAAAATAAACATCTGACCTCGAACAAAACATTATAACTTCTTACACCACCCAAACTTTAAAATAAACATCACTTCAAAAAAACATTGTAACTTCTAACACCACCCAAACTTGAAAACAAACATCTCATCTCGAAAAAAACATGAAAACTTCTTACACCACTCAAACTTTAAAATAAACATCTGACCTCGAACAAAACATTATAACTTCTTACACCTCAAACTTTAAAATAAACATCTCACCTCAAAAAAACATTGTAACTTCTAACACCACCCAAACTTGAAAATAAACATCTCACCTCGAAAAAAACATTATAACTTCTTACACCACTCAAACTTTAAAATAAACATCTGACCTCGAACAAAACATTATAACTTCTTACACCTCAAACTTTAAAATAAACATCTCACCTCGAAAAAAACATTATAACGTCTTGCACCACTCAAACTGAAAAACAAACATCTCACCTCAAAAAAAAAATTTTCACTTTTTGCACCACTCAAACTTTAAACGAAACATCTCACCTCAAAAAAAACATTTTCACTTCTGACACCACTCAAACTTTAAAATAAACATCTCACCTCAAAAAAAACATTATAACGTCTTGCACCACTCAAACTTTAAAACAAACATCTCACCTCAAAAAAAACATTTTCACTTCTTACACCATTCAAACTTTAAAATAAACATCTGACCTCGAACAAAACATTATAACTTCTTACACCTCAAACTTTAAAATAAACATCTCACCTCAAAAAAACATTATAACGTCTTGCACCACTCAAACTTTTAAATAAACATCACCTCGAAAAAAACATAATAACTTCAAACACCACCAAACTTTAAAATAAACATCTCACCTCAAAAAAAACATTATAACGTCTTACACCACTCAAACTGTAAAATAAACATCTCACCTCGAAAAAAAACATTATAACTTCGAACACCACTCAAACTTTAAAATAAACATCTCACCTCAAAAAAAACATTATAACTTCTTACACCACCCAAACTTTAAAATAAACATCTCACCTCGAAAAAAACATTATAACTTCTAACACCACCCAAACTTTAAAATAAACATCTCACCTCGAAAAAAACATGATAACGTCTTGCATCACTCAAACTTTAAAATAAACATCTGACCTCGAACAAAAACATTATAACTTCTTACACGACCCAAACTTTAAAATAAACATCTCACTTCAAAAAAACATTGTAACTTCTAACACCACCCAAACTTGAAAACAAACATCTCATCTCGAAAAAAACATGAAAACTTCTTACACCACTCAAACTTTAAAATAAACATCTGACCTCGAACAAAACATTATAACTTCTTACACCTCAAACTTTAAAATAAACATCTCACCTCAAAAAAACATTGTAACTACACAAACTTTTAAACATCATCTCTTGAACTTCTACCACCAAAAAAATAAACATCGAAAAAAACATTATAACTTCTTACACCACTCAAACTTTAAAATAAACATCTCACCTCTAAAATAAACATCTCACCTCCATTATAACACACCACTCAAACTTTAAAATAAACATCTCACCTCGAAAAAAACATTATAACTTCTAACACCACTCAAACTTTAAAATAAACATCTGACCTCGAACAAAACATTATAACTTCTTACACCTCATACTTTAAAATAAACATCTCACCTCAAAAAAAAACATTATAACGAAACGACCCAAACTTTAAAATAAACATCTCACCTCAAAAAAACATTATAACTTCTAACACCACTCAAACTTTAAAATAAACATCTGACCTCGAACAAAACATTATAACTTCTTACACCTCAAACTTTAAAATAAACATCTCACCTCAAAAAAAACATTATAACTTCTAACACCACTCAAACTTTAAAACAAACATCTCACCTCAAAAAAAACATTATAACTTCTTACACCACCCAAACTTTTAAAATAAACATCTCACCTCGAAAAAAACATTATAACTTCGAACACCACTCAAACTTTAAAATAAACATCTCACCTCGAAAAAAACATTATAACTTCTTACACCACTCAAACTTTAAAATAAACATCTCACCTCAAAAAAACATTGTAACTTCTAACACCACCCAAACTTTAAAATAAACATCTCACCTCGAAAAAAACATGATAACGTCTTGCATCACTCAAACTTTAAAATAAACATCTGACCTCGAACAAAACATTATAACTTCTTACACGACCCAAACTTTAAAATAAACATCTCACTTCAAAAAACATTGTAACTTCTAACACCACCCAAACTTGAAAACAAACATCTCATCTCGAAAAAAACATGAAAACTTCTTACACCACTCAAACTTTAAAATAAACATCTGACCTCTAACAAAACATTATAACTTCTTACACCTCAAACTTTAAAATAAACATCTCACCTCGAAAAAAACATTATTCATTTAAAAATAAACATCTCACCTCAACAGACCCAAACATTTAACATCACTCAAACTTTAAAATAAACATCTGACCTCGAAAAAACATGAAAACTTTTCACCTCAAAAAAACATTATAACTTCACACCACCTCAAACTTTAAAATAAACATCTCACCTCGAAAAAAACATTATAACGTAACTCAAACTTTAAAATAAACATCTGACCTCGAACAAAACCACCCAAACTTTAAAATAAACATCTCACTTCAAAAAAACATTGTAACTTCTAACACCACCCAAACTCTCAAAAAAACTTATAACATCAAACATCTGACCTCGAACAAAACATTATAACTTCTTCACACCTCAAACTTTAAAATAAACATCTCACCTCAAAAAAAACATTATAACTCTTGCGACTCAAACTTTAAAATAAACATCTCACCTCAAAAAACATTACTTAAAACTTCTAACACCACATCTCAAACTTGAAAATAAACAAAAAAAAAACATTATAACTTCTTACACCACTCAAACTTTAAAATAAACATCTGACTTCGAACAAAACATTATAACTTCTTACACGACCCAAACTTTCAAATAAACATCTCACTTCAAAAAACATTATAACTTCTAACACCACTCAAACTTTAAAACAAACATCTCACCTCGAAAAAAACTATAACTTCTTACACCACTCAAACTTTAAAATAAACATCTCACCTCAAAAAACATTATAACAAAACATTATAACACCACTCAAACTCAAACAAACATCTCACCTCAAAACCAAAACTTGAAAATAAACATCTCACCTCAACTTTAAAATGAACATCTCACATATCAAAAAAACTTCTTCACCACTCAAACTTTAAAATAAACATCTCACCTCAAAAAAAACATATTATAACTTCTTACACCACTCAAACTTTAAAATAAACATCTCACCTCAAAAAAACATTATAACGTCTTTCATCACTCAAACTGTAAAATAAACATCTCACCTCAAAAAAAAATTTTCACTTTTTGCACCACTCAAACTTGAAACTAAACATCTCAGCTCAAAAAAAACATTTTCACTTCTGACACCACTCAAACTTTAAAATAAACATCTCACTTAAAAAAAAAAACATTATAACTTCGAACACCACTCAAACTTTAAAACAAACATCTCACCTCAAAAAAAATATTTTCACTTCTTACACCATTCAAACTTTAAAATAAACACCTCACCTCAAAAAAACATAATAACGTCTTGCACCACTCAAACTTTTAAATAAACATCTCACCTCAAAAAAAACATGATAACGTTCTTGCACCACTCAAACTTTAAAATAAACATCTCACCTCAAAAAAACATTATAACGTCTTACACCACTCCAAACTTTAAAATAAACATCTCACCTCGAAAAAAACATTATAACTTCTAACACCACTCCAAACTTTAAAACAAACATCTCACCTCAAAAAAAACATTGAAAACTTCTTACACCACTCAAACTTTAAAATAAACATCTCACCTCGAAAAAAAACATTATAACTTCTTCACTCATCAAAAAACTCTTCAAACTTTAAAATAAACATCTCACCTCAAAAAAACATTATAACTTCTTACACCACCCAAACTTTAAAATAAACATCTCACCTCGAAAAAAAACGTAATAACTTCTAACACCACCCAAACTTTAAAATAAACATCTCACCTCGAAAAAAACATTATACCGTCTTGCACAACTCAAACTTTTAAATAAACATCACCTCGAAAAAAAACATTATAACGTCTTGCACCACTCAAACTTTAAAATAAACATCTGACCTCGAACAAAACATTATAACTTCTTACACGACCCAAACTTTAAAATAAACATCTCACTTCAAAAAAACATTGTAACTTCTAACACCACCCAAACTTGAAAATAAACATCTCACCTCGAAAAAAACATTATAACTTCTTACACCACTCAAACTTTAAAATAAACATCTGACCTCGAACAAAACATTATAACTTCTTACACCTCAAACTTTAAAATAAACATCTCACCTCAAAAAAAACATTATAACTTCTGACACGACCCAAACTTTAAAATAAACATCTCACTTAAAAAAAAAACATTATAACTTCTTACACGATTCAAACTTTAAAATAAACATCTCACCTCAAAAAAACATTATAACGTCTTGCATCACTCAAACTTTAAAATAAACATCTGACCTCGAACAAAACATTATAACTTCTTACACGACCCAAACTTTAAAATAAACATCTCACTTCAAAAAAACATTGTAACTTCTAACACCACCCAAACTTGAAAACAAACATCTCATCTCGAAAAAAAACATGAAAACTTCTTACACCACTCAAACTTTAAAATAAACATCTGACCTCTAACAAAACATTATAACTTCTTACACCTCAAACTTTAAAATAAACATCTCACCTCAAAAAAAACATTTAAAATAACTTCTAACGCCCAAACTTTAAAATAAACATCTCACCTCAAAAATTACCTCAAACTTCATCTGACCACTAACAAAACATTATACCTTCTTACAAAACATTTAACTTACATTCTTTAAAATAAACATCTCACCTCAAAAAAACATTATAACGACCACTCAAACTTAAACATCATCTCACCTCAAAACTCAAACATTGCATTCTAAAATAAACATCTGACACTAAACTTTACATCAAAAAACTTTAAATACACCACTCAAACTTTAAAATAAACATCTCACAATTCAACACCACTCAAACTTGAAAACAAACATCTCACCTCGAAAAAAAACATTTTCACTTACACCACTCAAACTTTAAAATAAACATCTGACCTCGAACAAAACATTATAACTTCTTACCACTCAAACTTTAAAATAAACATCTCACCTCAAAAAAACATTTAACTACACCACTCAAACTTTAAAATAAACATCTCAATTCAAACTTAAAAAAACATTACAAAAAAAACATTTTCACTTCTTGCACCACTCAAACTTTAAAATAAACTTCTCACCTCAAAAAAAACATTATAACTTCACACCACTCAAACTTTAAAATAAACATCTCACCTCGAAAAACATTATAACGTCTTGCACCACTCAAACTTTAAAATAAAACATCTCACCTCCATTTAACTTCTACACTCAAACTTTAAAATAAACATCTCACCTCAAAAAAACATTATAACGTCTTGCACCACTCAAACTTTGAAATAAACCACCTCGAACAAAACATTATAACTTCAACACCACCCAAACTTTAAAACTAAACATCTCACCTCAAAAACATTAACGTCTTCCACCACTCAAACTTTAAAATAAACATCTCACCTCGAAAAAAACATTATAACTTCTTACACCACTCAAACTTTAAAATGAACATCTCACCTCAAAAAAACATTGTAACTTCTCACACCACCCAAACTTGAAAATAAACATCTCACCTCGAAAAAAACATTATAACTTCTTACACCACTCAAACTTTAAAATGAACATCTCACCTCAAAAAAACATTATAACGTCTTGCACCACTCAAACTTTAAAACAAACATCTCACCTCAAAAAAACATTGTAACTTCTCACTCCACTCAAACTTTAAACCAAACATCTCACCTCAAAAAAACATTTTCACTTCTTGCACCACTCAAACTTTAAAATAAACATGTCACCTCAAAAAAACCATTTTCACTTCTGACAGCACTCAAACTTTAAAATAAACAGGTCACCACAAAAAAAACATTATAACTTTTTACACCACTCAAACTTTAAAATAAACATCTCACCTCGAAAAAAACATTATAAATTCTAACACCACCCAAACTTTAAAATAAACATCTCACCTCAAAAAAAACATTATAACGAAACGACCCAAACTTTAAAATAAACATCTCACCTCAAAAAAACATTGTAACTTCTAACACCACCCAAACTTGAAAATGAACATCTCACTTAAAAAAAAAACATTATAACTTCTAACACCACTCAAACTTTAAAACAAACATCTCACCTCAAAAAAACATTATAACGTCTTGCACAACTCAAACTTTTAAATAAACATCACCTCGAAAAAAACATAATAACTTCAAACACCACCAAACTTTAAAATAAACATCTCACCTCGAAAAAAACATAATAACTTCAAACACCACCAAACTTTAAAATAAACATCTCACCTCAAAAAAAACATTATAACGTCTTTCACCACTCAAACTGTAAAATAAACATCTCACCTCGAAAAAAAACATTATAACTTCTTACACCACCCAAACTTTAAAATAAACATCTCACCTCGAAAAAAACATTATAACTTCTAACACCACCCAAACTTTAAAATAAACATCTCACCTCGAAAAAAACATGATAACGTCTTGCATCACTCAAACTTTAAAATAAACATCTGACCTCGAACAAAACATTATAACTTCTTACACGACCCAAACTTTAAAATAAACATCTCACTTCCAAAAAACATTGTAACTTCTAACACCACCCAAACTTGAAAACAAACATCTCATCTCGAAAAAAACATGAAAACTTCTTACACCACTCAAACTTTAAAATAAACATCTGACCTCTAACAAAACATTATAACTTCTTACACCTCAAACTTTAAAATAAACATCTCACCTCAAAAAAAACATTATAACTAAACGACCCAAACTTTAAAATAAACATCTCACCTCAAAAAAACATTGTAACTTCTAACACCACCCAAACTTGAAAATAAACATCTCACCTAGAAAAAAACATTATAACTTCTTACACCACTCAAACTTTAAAATAAACATCTGACCTCGAACAAAACATTATAACTTCTTACACCTCAAACTTTAAAATAAACATCTCACCTCGAAAAAAACATTATAACGTCTTGCACCACTCAAACTTTAAAATAAACATCTGACCTCGAACAAAACATTATAACTTCTTACACGACCCAAACTTTAAAGTAAACATCTCAAAAAAACACACCACTCAAACTTTAAAATAACATAACTTCTAACACCACCCAAACTTTAAAACAAACATCTCACCTCGAAAAAAACATATGAAAACTTCTTACACCACTTCAAACTTTAAAATAAACATCTCACCTCAAAAAAACATTATAACTTCTTACACGACCCAAACTTTAAAATAAACATCTCACCTCAAAAAAACATTGTAACTTCTAACACCACCCAAACTTTAAAATAAACATCTCACCTCAAAAAAAACATTATAACGTCTTGCACCACTCAAACTTTAAAACAAACATCTCACCTCGAAAAAAACATTATAACTTCTTACACCACTCAAACTTTAAAATAAACATCTCACCTCAAAAAAACATTATAACTTCTAACACCACCCAAACTTTAAAATAAACATCTCACCTCGAAAAAAACATGATAACGTCTTGCATCACTCAAACTTTAAAATAAACATCTGACCTCGAACAAAACATTATAACTTCTTACACGACCCAAACTTTAAAATAAACATCTCACTTCAAAAAAACATTGTAACTTCTAACACCACCCAAACTTGAAAACAAACATCTCATCTCGAAAAAAACATGAAAACTTCTTACACCACTCAAACTTTAAAATAAACATCTGACCTCTAACAAAACATTATAACTTCTTACACCTCAAACTTTAAAATAAACATCTCACCTCAAAAAAAACATTATAACTAAACGACCCAAACTTTAAAATAAACATCTCACCTCAAAAAAACATTGTAACTTCTAACACCACCCAAACTTGAAAATAAACATCTCACCTCGAAAAAAACATTATAACTTCTTACACCACTCAAACTTTAAAATAAACATCTGACCTCGAACAAAACATTATAACTTCTTACACCTCAAACTTTAAAATAAACATCTCACCTCGAAAAAAACATTATAACGTCTTGCACCACTCAAACTTTAAAATAAACATCTGACCTCGAACAAAACATTATAACTTCTTACACGACCCAAACTTTAAAATAAACATCTCACCTCGAAAAAAACATTATAACTTCTTACACCACCCAAACTTTAAAATAAACATCTCACCTCGAAAAAAACATGATAACGTCTTGCATCACTCAAACTTTAAAATAAACATCTGACCTCGAACAAAACATTATAACTTCTTACACCACTCAAACTTTAAAACAAACATCTCACGTCAAAAGAAAACATTTTCACTTCTTACACCATTCAAACTTTAAAATAAACATCTCACCTCAAAAAAACATGATAACGTCTTGCATCACTCAAACTTTAAAATAAACATCTGACCTCAAACAAAACATTATAACTTCAAACACCACCCAAACTTTAAAATAAACATCTCACCTCAAAAAAAACATTATAACTTCTAACACCACCCAAACTTTAAAATAAACATCTCACCTCGAAAAAAACATTATAACGTCTTGCATCACTCAAACTTTAAAATAAACATCTGACCTCAAACAAAACATTATAACTTCTTACACGACCCAAACTTTAAAATAAACATCTCACTTCAAAAAAACATTGTAACTTCTAACACCACCCAAACTTGAAAACAAACATCTCATCTCGAAAAAAACATGAAAACTTCTTACACCACTCAAACTTTAAAATAAACATCTGACCTCTAACAAAACATTATAACTTCTTACACCTCAAACTTTAAAATAAACATCTCACCTCAAAAAAAACATTATAACTAAACGACCCAAACTTTAAAATAAACATCTCACCTCAAAAAACATTGTAACTTCTAACACCACCCAAACTTGAAAATAAACATCTCACCTCGAAAAAAACATTATAACTTCTTCCACCACTCAAACTTTAAAATAAACATCTGACCTCGAACAAAACATTATAACTTCTTACACCTCAAACTTTAAAATAAACATCTCACCTTATAACGAAAAAAACATTATAACCACGACCCAAACTTTAAAACAAACATCTGTACCACTCAAACTTTAACATCTCATATCAAAAACTAAACTTCTAACACCATCAAACTTTAAAATAAACATCTCACCTCAAAAAAAACATTATAACACCACCTCAAACTTTAAAATAAACATCACCTTCAAAAAAACATTGTAACTTCTAACACCACTCAAACTTTAAAATAAACATCTCACCTCGAAAAAAACATTGTGACTTCTTACACCACCCAAACTTTAAAATAAACATCTCACCTCAAAAAAAAACATTATAACTTCTTACACCACTCAAACTTTAAAATAAACATCTCACCTCAAAAAAAACATTATAACTTCTTACACCACTCAAACTTTAAAATAAACATCTCACCTCAAAAAAAACATTATAACTTCTTACACCACTCAAACTTTAAAATAAACATCTCACCTCAAAAAAAACATTAAAACTTCTTACACCACTCAAACTTTAAAATAAACATCTCACCTAGAAAAAAATATTATAACGTCTTGCACCACTCAAACTTAAAAACAAACATCTCACCTCAAAAAAAAATATTTTCACTTTTTGCACCACTCAAACTTTAAACTAAACATCTCACCTCAAAAAAAACATTTTCACTTCTGACACCACTCAAACTTTAAAATAAACATCTCACCTCAAAAAAAACATTATAACGTCTTGCACCACTCAAACTTTAAAACAAACATCTCACCTCAAAAAAAACATTATAACTTCTTACACCACCCAAACTTTAAAATAAACATCTCACCTCGAAAAAAACATTATAACTTCTAACAACACTCAAACTTTAAAACAAACATCTCACCTCAAAAAAAACATTTTCACTTCTTACACCATTCAAACTTTAAAATAAACATCTGACCTCAAAAAACATTATAACGTCTTGCACCACTCAAACTTTTAAATAAACATCACCTCGAAAAAAACATAATAACTTCAAACACCACCAAACTTTAAAATAAACATCTCACCTCAAAAAAAACATTATAACGTCTTGCACCACTCAAACTTTAAAATAAACATCTGACCTCGAAAAAACAACTAACACCACCCAAACTTGAAAATAAACATCTCACCTGAACACACCACTCAAACTTTAAAATAAACATCTGACCTCGAACAAAACATTATAACTTCTTACACCTCAAACTTTAAAATAAACATCTGACCTCGAACAAAACATTATAACTTCTTACACGACCCAAACTTTAAAATAAACATCTCACTTCAAAAAAACATTGTAACTTCGAACACCACCAAACTTTGAAATAAACATCTCACCTCAAAAAAAACATTATAACATCTTACACCACTCAAACTGTGAAATAAACATCTCACCTCGAAAAAAACATTATAACTTCTTACACCTCAAACTTTAAAATAAACATCTCACCTCGAAAAAAACATTATAACGTCTTGCATCACTCAAACTTTAAAATAAACATCTGACCTCGAACAAAACATTATAACTTCTTACACGACCCAAACTTTAAAATAAACATCTCACTTCAAAAAAACATTGTAACTTCTAACACCACCCAAACTTGAAAACAAACATCTCATCTCGAAAAAAACATGAAAACTTCTTACACCACTCAAACTTTAAAATAAACATCTGACCTCTAACAAAACATTATAACTTCTTACACCTCATACTTTAAAATAAACATCTCACCTCAAAAAAAACACAATAACGAAACGACCCAAACTTGAAAATAAACATCTCACCTCAAAAAAACATGAAAACTTCTAACACCACCCAAACTTGAAAATAAACATCTCACTTCGAAAAAAACATGATAACTTCTAACACCACTCAAACTTTAAAATAAACATCTCACCTCGAAAAAAACATTATAACGTCTTGCATCACTCAAACTTTAAAATAAACATCTGACCTCGAACAAAACATTATAACTAAACGACCCAAACTTTAAAATAAACATCTCACCTCAAAAAAACATTGTAACTTCGAACACCACTCAAACTTTAAAATAAACATCTCACCTCAAAAAAAACATTATAACTTCTTCCACCACTCAAACTTTAAAATAAACATCTCACCTCGAACAAAACATTATAACTTCTTACACCTCAAACTTTAAAATAAACATCTCACCTCGAAAAAAACATTATAACGTCTTGCACCACTCAAACTTTAAAATAAACATCTGACCTCGAACAAAACATTATAACTTCTTACACGACCCAAACTTTAAAATAAACATCTCACTTCAAAAAAACATCTTCTAACACCACCCAAACTTATAAACTTCTTCCAACTCAAACTTTAAAATAAACATCTGATCACACCACCACTCAAACTTTAAAATAAACATCTGACCTCGAAAAAAACATTATAACGTCTTGCACCACTCAAACTTTAAAATAAACATCTGACCTCGAACAAAACATTATAACTTCTTACACGACCCAAACTTTAAAATAAACATCTCACTTCAAAAAAACATTGTAACTTCGAACACCACCAAACTTTGAAATAAACATCTCACCTCAAAAAAAACATTATAACATCTTACACCACTCAAACTGTGAAATAAACATCTCACCTCGAAAAAAACATTATAACTTCGAACACCACTCAAACTTTAAAATAAACATCTCACCTCGAAAAAAACATTGTAACTTCTAACACCAGCCAAACTTGAAAATAAACATCTCACCTCAAAAAAAACATTATAACTTCTTTCACCACTCAAACTTTAAAATAAACATCTGACCTCGAACAAAACATTATAACTTCTTGCACCTCAAACTTTAAAATAAACATCTCACCTCAAAAAAACATTATAACTTCTTACACCACTCAAACTTTAAAATAAACATCTCACCTCAAAAAAAACATTATAACTTCTTACACCACTCAAACTTTAAAATAAACATCTCACCTCAAAAAAAACATGAAAACTTCTTACACCACTCAAACTTTAAAATAAACATCTGACCTCTAACAAAACATTATAACTTCTTACACCACTCAAACTTTAAAATAAACATCTCACCTCGAAAAAAACATTAATAACTTCAAACACCACTCAAACTTTAAAATGAACATCTCACTTAAAAAAAAAAAACATTATAACTTCTAACAACAATCAAACTGTAAAATAAACATCTCACCTCGAAAAAAACATTGTAACTTCTAACACCACCCAAACTTGAAAACAAACATCTCATCTCGAAAAAAACCTGAAAACTTCTTACACCACTCAAACTTTAAAATAAACATCTGACCTCGAACAAAACATTATAACTTCTTACACCACTCAAACTTTAAAATAAACATCTGACCTCGAACAAAACATTATAACTTCTTACACCTCAAACTTTAAAATAAACATCTCACCTCAAAAAAAACATTATAACGAAACGACCCAAACTTTAAAATAAACATCTCACCTCAAAAAAACATTGTAACTTCTAACACCACCCAAACTTGAAAATAAACATCTCACCTCGAAAAAAACATTATAACTTCTTACACCACTCAAACTTTAAAATAAACATCTGACCTCGAACAAAACATTATAACTTCTTACACCTCAAACTTTAAAATAAACATCTCACCTCGAAAAAAACATTATAACGTCTTGCACCACTCAAACTTTAAAATAAACATCTGACCTCGAACAAAACATTATAACTTCTTACACGACCCAAACTTTAAAATAAACATCTCACTTCAAAAAAACATTGTAACTTCTAACACCACCCAAACTTGAAAACAAACATCTCATCTCGAAAAAAACATGAAAACTTCTTCCACCACTCAAACTTTAAAATAAACATCTGACCTCGAACAAAACATTATAACTTCTTACACCTCATACTTTAAAATAAACATCTCACCTCAAAAAAAACATTATCACTTCTTACAACTCAAACTTTAAAATAAACATCTCACCTCAAAAAAACATTGTAACTTCTAACACCACCCAAACTTGAAAATAAACATCTCACCTCGAAAAAAACATTATAACTTCTTACACCACTCAAACTTTAAAATAAACATCTGACCTCGAACAAAACATTATAACTTCTTGCACCTCAAACTTTAAAATAAACATCTCACCTCAAAAAAAACATTATAACTTCTTACACCACTCAAACTTTAAAATAAACATCTCACCTCAAAAAAAATATTTTCACTTCTTACACCACTCAAACTTTAAAATGAACATCTCACCTCAAAAAAACATTATAACGTCTTGCACCACTCAAACTTAAAAACAAACATCTCACCTGAAAAAAAATATTTTCACTTCTGAAACCACTCAAACTTTAAAATAAACATCTCACCTCAAAAAGAAACAATAAAACTTCAAACACCACTCAAACTTTAAAACAAACATCTCACGTCAAAAGAAAACATTTTCACTTCTTACACCTCAAACTTTAAAATAAACATCTCACCTCGAAAAAAACATTATAACGTCTTGCACCACTCAAACTTTAAAACAAACATCTCACCTCAAAAAAAAACATTTTCACTTCTTGCACCACTCAAACTTTAAACTAAACATCTCACCTCAAAAAAAACATTTTCACTTCTGAAACCACTCAAACTTTAAAATAAACATCTCACCTCAAAAAAAACATTGTAACGTCTTGCACCACTCAAACTTTAAAACAAACATCTCACCTCAAAAAAAATATTTTCACTTCTTACACCACTCAAACTTGAAAATGAACATCTCACTTAAAAAAAAAACATTATAACTTCTAACACCACTCAAACTTTAAAACAAACATCTCACCTCAAAAAAAAACATTTTCACTTCTTACACCATTCAAACTTTAAAATAAACATCTCACCTCAAAAAAACATTATAACGTCTTGCACCACTCAAACTTTTAAATAAACATCACCTCGAAAAAAACATAATAACTTCAAACACCACCAAACTTTAAAATAAACATCTCACCTCAAAAAAAACATTATAACGTCTTACACCACTCAAACTGTAAAATAAACAACGCACCTCGAAAAAAACATTGTCACTTCTAACACCACCCAAACTTGAAAACAAACATCTCATCTCGAAAAAAACCTGAAAACTTCTTACACCACTCAAACTTTAAAATAAACATCTGACCTCTAACAAAACATTATAACTTCTTACACCTCAAACTTTAAAATAAACATCTCACCTCAAAAAAAACATTATAACTTCTTAGACCACTCAAACTTTAAAATAAACATCTGACCTCGAACAAAACATTATAACTTCTAACACCACCCAAACTTTAAAATAAACATCTCACCTCGAAAAAAACATTATAACGTCTTGCATCACTCAAACTTTAAAATAAACATCTGACCTCGAACAAAACATTATAACTTCTTACACGACCCAAACTTTAAAATAAACATCTCACTTCAAAAAAACATTGTAACTTCTAACACCACCCAAACTTGAAAACAAACATCTCATCTCGAAAAAAACATGAAAACTTCTTACACCACTCAAACTTTAAAATAAACATCTGACCTCTAACAAAACATTATAACTTCTTACACCTCAAACTTTAAAATAAACATCTCACCTCAAAAAAAACATTATAACTAAACGACCCAAACTTTAAAATAAACATCTCACCTCAAAAAAACATTGTAACTTCTAACACCACCCAAACTTGAAAATAAACATCTCACCTCGAAAAAAACATTATAACTTCTTACACCACTCAAACTTTAAAATAAACATCTGACCTCGAACAAAACATTATAACTTCTTACACCTCAAACTTTAAAATAAACATCTCACCTCAAAAAAAAACATTATAACTAAACGACCCAAACTTTAAAATAAACATCTCACCTCAAAAAAACATTGTAACTTCTAACACCACCCAAACTTGAAAATAAACATCTCACCTCGAAAAAAACATTATAACGTCTTGCATCACTCAAACTTTAAAATAAACATCTGACCTCGAACAAAACATTATAACTTCTTACACGACCCAAACTTTAAAATAAACATCTCACTTCAAAAAAACATTGTAACTTCTAACACCACCCAAACTTGAAAACAAACATCTCATCTCGAAAAAAACATGAAAACTTCTTACACCACTCAAACTTTAAAATAAACATCTGACCTCTAACAAAACATTATAACTTCTTACACCTCAAACTTTAAAATAAACATCTCACCTCAAAAAAAACATTATAACTAAACGACCCAAACTTTAAAATAAACATCTCACCTCAAAAAAACATTGTAACTTCGAACACCACCCAAACTTGAAAATAAACATCTCACCTAGAAAAAAACATTATAACTTCTTACACCACTCAAACTTTAAAATAAACATCTGACCTCGAACAAAACATTATAACTTCTTACACCTCAAACTTTAAAATAAACATCTCACCTCGAAAAAAACATTATAACGTCTTGCACCACTCAAACTTTAAAATAAACATCTGACCTCGAACAAAACATTATAACTTCTAACACGACCCAAACTTTAAAATAAACATCTAACTTCAAAAAAACATTGTAACTTCTAACACCACCCAAACTTGAAAACAAACATCTCATCTCGAAAAAAACATGAAAACTTCTTCCACCACTCAAACTTTAAAATAAACATCTGACCTCGAACAAAACATTATAACTTCTTACACCTCATACTTTAAAATAAACATCTCACCTCAAAAAAACATTATAACGAAACGACCCAAACTTTAAAATAAACATCTCACCTCAAAAAAACATTGTAACTTCTAACACCACCCAAACTTGAAAATAAACATCTCACCTCGAAAAAAACATTATAACTTCTTACACCACTCAAACTTTAAAATAAACATCTGACCTCGAACAAAACATTATAACTTCTTACACCTCAAACTTTAAAATAAACATCTCACCTCAAAAAAAACATTATAACTTCTTACACCACTCAAACTTTAAAATAAACATCTCATCTCAAAAAAAACATGAAAACTTCTTACACCACTCAAACTTTAAAATAAACATCTGACCTCAAAAAAAAACATTATAACTTCAAACACCACTCAAACTTTAAAATAAACATCACAAATCAAAAAAAAACATTATAACTTCTTACACCACTCAAACTTTAAAATAAACATCTCACCTCAAAAAAAACATTATAACTTCTTACACCTCAAACTTTAAAATAAACATCTCACCTCAAAAAAACATTGTAACTTCTAACACCACCCAAACTTGAAAATAAACATCTCACCTAGAAAAAAACATTATAACGTCTTGCACCACTCAAACTTAAAAACAAACATCTCACCTCAAAAAAAAATATTTTCACTTTTTGCACCACTCAAACTTTAAACTAAACATCTCACCTCAAAAAAAACATTTTCACTTCTGACACCACTCAAACTTTAAAATAAACATCTCACCTCAAAAAAAATTATAACGTCTTGCACCACTCAAACTTTAAAACAAACATCTCACCTCAAAAAAAATATTTTCACTTCTTACACCACTCAACCTTTAAAATGAACATCTCACTTAAAAAAAAAGATTATAACTTCTAACACCACTCAAACTTTAAAACAAACATCTCACCTCAAAAAAAACATTTTCACTTCTTACACCATTCAAACTTTAAAATAAACATCTCACCTCAAAAAAACATTATAACGTCTTGCACCACTCAAACTTTTAAATAAACATCACCTCGAAAAAAACATAATAACTTCAAACACCACCAAACTTTAAAATAAACATCTCACCTCAAAAAAAACATTATAACGTCTAACACCACTCAAACTGTAAAATAAACATCTCACCTCGAAAAAAACATTGCAACTTCTAACACCACCCAAACTTGAAAACAAACATCTCATCTCGAAAAAAACCTGAAAACTTCTTACACCACTCAAACTTTAAAATAAACATCTGACCTCCAACAAAACATTGTAACTTCTTTCACCTCAAACTTTAAAACAAACATCTCACCTCAAAAAAAACATTATAACTTCTTACACCACTCAAACTTTAAAATAAACATCTCACCTCGAAAAAAACATTATAACTTCTAACACCACCCAAACTTTAAAATAAACATCTCACCTCGAAAAAAACATTATAACGTCTTGCATCACTCAAACTTTAAAATAAACATCTGACCTCGAACAAAACATTATAACTTCTTACACGACCCAAACTTTAAAATAAACATCTCACTTCAAAAAAACATTGTAACTTCTAACACCACCCAAACTTGAAAACAAACATCTCATCTCGAAAAAAACATGAAAACTTCTTACACCACTCAAACTTTAAAATAAACATCTGACCTCTAACAAAACATTATAACTTCTTACACCTCAAACTTTAAAATAAACATCTCACCTCAAAAAAAAACATTATAACTAAACGACCCAAACTTTAAAATAAACATCTCACCTCAAAAAAACATTGTAACTTCTAACACCACCCAAACTTGAAAATAAACATCTCACCTCGAAAAAAACATTATAACTTCTTACACCACTCAAACTTTAAAATAAACATCTGACCTCGAACAAAACATTATAACTTCTTACACCTCAAACTTTAAAATAAACATCTCACCTCGAAAAAAACATTATAACGTCTTGCACCACTCAAACTTTAAAATAAACATCTGACCTCGAACAAAACATAATAAATTCTTACACGACCCAAACTTTAAAATAAACATCTCACTTCAAAAAAACATTGTAACTTCTAACACCATTCAAACTTTAAAATAAACATCTCACCTCAAAAAAACATTATAACATCTTGCACCACTCAAACTTCAAACTAAACATCTCACCTCAAAAAAAACATTTTCACTTCTGACACCACTCAAACTTTAAAATAAACATCTCACCTCAAAAATTTTTTTTTCACTTTTTGCACCACTCAAACTTTAAACTAAACATTTCACCTCAAAAAAAACATTATAACGTCTTGCACCACTCAAACTTTAAAACAAACATCTCACCTCAAAAAAAATATTTTCACTTCTTACACCACTCAAACTTTAAAATGAACATCTCACTTAAAAAAAAAACATTATAACTTCTAACACCACTCAAACTTTAAAACAAACATCTCACCTCAAAAAAAATATTTTCACTTCTTACACCATTCAAACTTTAAAATAAACATCTCACCTTAAAAAAACATTATAACGTCTTGCACCACTCAAACTTTTAAATAAACATCTCACCTCGAAAAAAACATTATAACTTCGAACACCACTCAAACTGTAAAATAAACATCTCACCTCGAAAAAAACATAATAACTTCTAACACCACCCAAACTTTAAAATAAACATCTCACCTCGAAAAAAACATTATAACGTCTTGCATCACTCAAACTTTAAAATAAACATCTGACCTCGAACAAAACATTATAACTTCTTACACGACCCAAACTTTAAAATAAACATCTCACTTCAAAAAAACATTGTAACTTCTAACACCACCCAAACTTGAAAACAAACATCTCATCTCGAAAAAAACATGAAAACTTCTTACACCACTCAAACTTTAAAATAAACATCTGACCTCTAACAAAACATTATAACTTCTTACACCTCAAACTTTAAAATAAACATCTCACCTCAAAAAAAACATTATAACTAAACGACCCAAACTTTAAAATAAACATCTCACCTCAAAAAAACATTGTAACTTCTAACACCACCCAAACTTGAAAATAAACATCTCACCTCAAAAAAAACATTATAACTTCTTACACCACTCAAACTTTAAAATAAACATCTGACCTCGAACAAAACATTATAACTTCTTACACCTCAAACTTTAAAATAAACATCTCACCTCGAAAAAAACATTATAACGTCTTGCACCACTCAAACTTTAAAATAAACATCTGACCTCGAACAAAACATTATAACTTCTTACACGACCCAAACTTTAAAATAAACATCTCACTTCAAAAAAACATTGTAACTTCTAACACCACCCAAACTTGAAAACAAACATCTCATCTCGAAAAAAACATGAAAACTTCTTACACCACTCAAACTTTAAAATAAACATCTGACCTCGAACAAAACATTATAACTTCTTACACCTCATACTTTAAAATAAACATCTCACCTCAAAAAAAACACAATAACGAAACGACCCAAACTTTAAAATAAACATCTCACCTCAAAAAAACATTGTAACTTCTAACACCACCCAAACTTTAAAATAAACATCTCACCTCGAAAAAAACATGATAACGTCTTGCATCACTCAAACTTTAAAATAAACATCTGACCTCGAACAAAACATTATAACTTCTTACACCACCCAAACTTGAAAACAAACATCTCATCTCGAAAAAAACATGAAAACTTCTTACACCACTCAAACTTTAAAATAAACATCTGACCTCTAACAAAACATTATAACTTCTCACACCTCAAACTTTAAAATAAACATCTCACCTCAAAAAAAACATTATAACTAAACGACCCAAACTTTAAAATAAACATCTCACCTCAAAAAAACATTATAACGTCTTACACCACTCAAACTGTAAAATAAACATCTCACCTCGAAAAAAACATTATAACTTCGAACACCACTCAAACTTTAAAATAAACATCTCACCTCGAAAAAAACATTATAACTTCTAACACCACTCAAACTTGAAAATAAACATCTCATCTCGAAAAAAACATTATAACGTCTTGCACCACTCAAACTTTAAAATAAACATCTGACCTCGATCAAAACATTATAACTTCTTACACCTCAAACTTTAAAATAAACATCTCACTTCAAAAAAACATTGTAACTTCTAACACCATTCAAACTTTAAAATAAACATCTCACCTCAAAAAACATTATAACGTTCTTGCACCACCCAAACTTGAAAAACAAACATCTCACCTCAAAAAAAATATTTTCACTTCTTACACCACTCAAACTTTAAAATAAACATCTGACCTCAAAAAAAACATTTTCACTTCTGACACCACTCAAACTTTAAAATAAACATCTCACCTCAAAAAAAACATTATAACGTCTTGCACCACTCAAACTTTAAAACAAACATCTCACCTCAAAAAAAACATTTTCACTTCTTACACCACTCAAACTTTAAAATGAACATCTCACTTAAAAAAAAAAACATTATAACTTCTAACACCACTCAAACTTTAAAATAAACATCTGACCTCGAACAAAACATTATAACTTCTTACACCTCATACTTTAAAATAAACATCTCACCTTAAAAAAACATTATAACGTCTTGCACCACTCAAACTTTTAAATAAACATCACCTCGAAAAAAACATAATAACTTCAAACACCACCAAACTTTAAAATAAACATCTCACCTCAAAAAAAACATTATAACGTCTTACACCACTCAAACTGTAAAATAAACATCTCACCTCGAAAAAAACATTATAACTTCGAACACCACTCAAACTTTAAAATAAACATCTCACCTCGAAAAAAACATTATAACTTCTAACACCACCCAAACTTTAAAATAAACATCTCACCTCGAAAAAAACATTATAACGTCTTGCATCACTCAAACTTTAAAATAAACATCTGACCTCGAACAAAACATTATAACTTCTTACACGACCCAAACTTTAAAATAAACATCACTTCAAAAAAACATTGTAACTTCTAACACCACCCAAACTTGAAAACAAACATCTCATCTCGAAAAAAACATGAAAACTTCTTACACCACTCAAACTTTAAAATAAACATCTGACCTCTAACAAAACATTATAACTTCTTACACCTCAAACTTTAAAATAAACATCTCACCTCAAAAAAACATTGTAACTTCTAACACCACCCAAACTTGAAAATAAACATCTCACCTCGAAAAAAACATTATAACTTCTTAAAATAAACATCTCACCGAGAAAAAAACATTATAACTTCTTACACCACTCAAACTTTAAAATAAACATCTGACCTCGAACAAAACATTATAACTTCTTACACCTCAAACTTTAAAATAAACATCTCACCTCGAAAAAAACATAATAACGTCTTGCACCACTCAAACTTTAAAATAAACATCTGACCTCGAACAAAACATTATAACTTCTTGCACGACCCAAACTTTAAAATAAACATCTCAATTCAAAAAACATTGTAACTTCTAACACCACCCAAACTTGAAAACAAACATCTCATCTCGAAAAAAACATTATAACTTCTTACACCTCATACTTTAAAATAAACATCTCACCTCAAAAAAAACATAATAACGAAACGACCCAAACTTTAAAATAAACATCTCACCTCAAAAAAACATTATCAAAAAACATTTTCAAACACCACCCACACTTGAAAATAAACATCTCACCTCAAAAAAACACTCAAACTTTAAAATAAACATCTGACCTCGAACAAAACATTACACACACCTCAAACTTTAAAATAAACATCTCACCTCAGAAAACTTTAAAATAAACATCTCACCTCAAAAAACTTGTAACTTCTAACACCACCCAAACTTTAAAATAAACATCTCACCTCGAAAAAAACATTATGACTTCTAACACCACTCAAACTTTAGAATAAACAGCTGACCTCGAAAAAACATTATAACGTCTACCACTCAAACTTTAAAATAAACATCTCACCTCAAAAAAAATATTTTCACTTCTTACACCACTCAACCTTTAAAATGAACATCTCACCTCGAAAAAAACATTATAACTTCTAACACCACCCAAACTTGAAAATAAACATCTCACCTCGAAAAAAACATGAAAACTTCTTCCACCACTCAAACTTTAAAATAAACATCTGACCTCGAACAAAACATTATAACGTCTTGCACCACTCAAACTTTAAAATAAACATCTGACCTCGAACAAAACATTATAACGAAACGACCCAAACTTTAAAATAAACATCTCACCTCAAAAAAACATTGTAACTTCTAACACCACCCAAACTTGAAAATAAACATCTCACCGAGAAAAAAACATTATAACTTCTTCCACCACTCAAACTTTTAAATAAACATCTGACCTCGAACAAAACATTATAACTTCTTACACCTCAAACTTTAAAATAAACATCTCACCTCGAAAAAAACATAATAACGTCTTGCACCACTCAAACTTTAAAATAAACATCTGACCTCGAACAAAACATTATAACTTCTTGCACGACCCAAACTTTAAAATAAACATCTCAATTCAAAAAACATTGTAACTTCTAACACCACCCAAACTTGAAAACAAACATCTCATCTCGAAAAAAACATTATAACTTCTTACACCACTCAAACTTTAAAATAAACATCTGACCTCTAACAAAACATTATAACTTCTTACACCTCATACTTTAAAATAAACATCTCACCTCAAAAAAAAACATTATAACGAAACGACCCAAACTTTAAAATAAACATCTCACCTCAAAAAAACATTATAACTTCTAACACCACCCAAACTTGAAAATAAACATCTCACCTCGAAAAAAACATTATAACTTCTTACACCACTCAAACTTTAAAATAAACATCTGACCTCGAACAAAACATTATAACTTCTTACACCTCAAACTTTAAAATAAACATCTCACCTCAAAAAAACATTATAATTTCTTACACCACTCAAACTTTAAAATAAACATCTCACCTCAAAAAAAAATTTTCACTTCTTACACCACTCAACTTGAACATCTCACCTCAAAAAAAACATTAAAACTTCAAACACCACTCAAACTTAAAAACAAACATCTCACCTCAAAAAAAAATTTTCACTTCTTACACTTCAAACTTTATAATGTACATCTCACCTCAAAAAAAAACATTAAAACTTCAAACATCACACAAACTGTAAAATAAACAACTCACGTCAAAAGAAAACATTTTCACTTCTTACACCACTCAAACTTTAAAATAAACATCTCACCTCAAAAAAACATTATAACGTCTTGCACCACTCAAACTTAAAAACAAACATCTCACCTCAAAAAATTTTTTTTTACTTTTTGCACCACTCAAACTTTAAACTAAACATCTCACCTCAAAAAAAACATTTTCACTTCTGACACCACTCAAACTTTAAAATAAACATCTCACCTCAAAAAAACATTATAACGTCTTGCACCACTCAAACTTTAAAACAAACATCTCACCTCAAAAAAATATTTTCACTTCTTACACCACTCAAACTTTAAAATGAACATCTCACTTAAAAAAAAAAAACATTATAACTTCTAACACCACTCAAACTTTAAAACAAACATCTCACCTCAAAAAAAACATTTTCACTTCTTACACCATTCAAACTTTAAAATAAACATCTCACCTCAAAAAAACATTATAACGTCTTGCACCACTCAAACTTTTAAATAAACATCACCTCGAAAAAAACATAATAACTTCAAACACCACCAAACTTTAAAATAAACATCTCACCTCAAAAAAACATTATAACGTCTTACACCACTCAAACTGTAAAATAAACATCTCACCTCGAAAAAAACATTATAACTTCGAACACCACTCAAACTTTAAAATAAACATCTCACCTCAAAAAAAAACATTATAACTTCTTACACCACCCAAACTTTAAAATAAACATCTCACCTCGAAAAAAACATTATAACTTCTAACACCACCCAAACTTTAAAATAAACATCTCACCTCGAAAAAAACATGATAACGTCTTGCATCACTCAAACTTTAAAATAAACATCTCACTTCAAAAAAACATTGTAACTTCTAACACCACCCAAACTTGAAAACAAACATCTCATCTCGAAAAAAACCTGAAAACTTCTTACACCACTCAAACTTTAAAATAAACATCTGACCTCTAACAAAACATTATAACTTCTTACACCTCAAACTTTAAAATAAACATCTCACCTCAAAAAAAACATTCTAACTAAACGACCCAAACTTTAAAATAAACATCTCACCTCAAAAAAACATTGTAACTTCTAACACCACCCAAACTTGAAAATAAACATCTCACCTCGAAAAAAACATTATAACTTCTTACACCACTCAAACTTTAAAATAAACATCTGACCTCGAACAAAACATTATAACTTCTTACACCTCAAACTTTAAAATAAACATCTCACCTCGAAAAAAACATTATAACGTCTTGCACCACTCAAACTTTAAAATAAACATCTGACCTCGATCAAAACATTATAACTTCTTACACGACGCAAACTTTAAAATAAACATGTCACTTCAAAAAAACATTGTAACTTCTAACACCACCCAAACTTAAAAACAAACATCTCATCTCGAAAAAAACATGAAAACTTCTTCCACCACTCAAACTTTAAAATAAACATCTGACCTCGAACAAAACATTATAACTTCTTACACCTCATACTTTAAAATAAACATCTCACCTCAAAAAAAACATGATAACGAAACGACCCAAACTTTAAAATAAACATCTCACCTCAAAAAAACATTATAACTTCTAACACCACCCAAACTTTAAAATAAACATCTCACCTCGAACAAAACATTATAACTTCTTACACGACCCAAACTTTAAAATAAACATCTGACCTCGAACAAAACATTATAACTTCTTACACCTCAAACTTTAAAATAAACATCTCACCTCAAAAAAAACATTATAACGTCTTGCACCACTCAAACTTTAAAATAAACATCTGACCTCGAACAAAACATTACAACTTCTTACACGACCCAAACTTTAAAATAAACATCTCACTTCAAAAAAACATTGTAACTTCTAACACCATTCAAACTTTAAAATAAACATCTCACTTCAAAAAAACATTATAACTTCTAACACCACTCAAACTTTAAAACAAACATCTCACCTCAAAAAAAAATATTTTCACTTTTTGCACCACTCAAACTTTAAACTAAACATCTCACCTCAAAAAAAACATTTTCACTTCTGACACCACTCAAACTTTAAAATAAACATCTCACCTCAAAAAAAACATTATAACGTCTTGCACCACTCAAACTTTAAAACAAACATCTCACCTCAAAAAAAATATTTTCACTTCTTACACCACCCAAACTTTAAAATAAACATCTCACCTCAAAAAAACATTGCAACTTCTAACACCACCCAAACTTTAAAATAAACATCTCACCTCGAAAAAAACATGATAACGTCTTGCATCACTCAAACTTTAAAATAAACATCTGACCTCGAACAAAACATTATAACTTCTTACACCACTCAAACTTTAAAACAAACATCTCACTTCAAAAAAACATTGTAACTTCTAACACCACCCAAACTTGAAAACAAACATCTCATCTCGAAAAAAACATGAAAACTTCTAACACCACTCAAACTTTAAAATAAACATCTGACCTCTAACAAAACATTATAACTTCTTACACCTCAAACTTTAAAATAAACATCTCACCTCAAAAAAAACATTATAACTAAACGACCTAAACTTTAAAATAAACATCTCACCTCAAAAAAACATTGTAACTTCTAACACCACCCAAACTTGAAAATAAACATCTCACCTAGAAAAAAACATTATAACTTCTTCCACCACTCAAACTTTAAAATAAACATCTGACCTCGAACAAAACATTATAACTTCTTACACCTCAAACTTTAAAATAAACATCTCACCTCGAAAAAAACATTATAACGTCTTGCACCACTCAAACTTTAAAATAAACATCTGACCTCGAACAAAACATTATAACTTCTTACACGACCCAAACTTTAAAATAAACATCTCACTTCAAAAAAACATTGTAACTTCTAACACCACCCAAACTTTAAAATAAACATCTCACCTCGAAAAAAACATGAAAACTTCTTCCACCACTCAAACTTTAAAATAAACATCTGACCTCGAACAAAACATTATAACTTCTTACACCTCATACTTTAAAATAAACATCTCACCTCAAAAAAAACATTATAACTAAACGACCCAAACTTTAAAATAAACATCTCACCTCAAAAAACATTGTAACTTCTAACACCACCCAAACTTTAAAATAAACATCTCACCTCGAAAAAAACATGATAACGTCTTGCATCACTCAAACTTTAAAATAAACATCTGACCTCGAACAAAACATTATAACTTCTTACACGACCCAAACTTTAAAATAAACATCTCACTTCAAAAAAACATTGTAACTTCTAACACCACCCAAACTTGAAAACAAACATCTCATCTCGAAAAAAACATGAAAACTTCTTACACCACTCAAACTTTAAAATAAACATCTGACCTCTAACAAAACATTATAACTTCTTACACCTCAAACTTTAAAATAAACATCTCACCTCAAAAAAAACATTATAACTAAACGACCCAAACTTTAAAATAAACATCTCACCTCAAAAAAACATTGTAACTTCTAACACCACCCAAACTTGAAAATAAACATCTCACCTAGAAAAAAACATTATAACTTCTTACACCACTCAAACTTTAAAATAAACATCTGACCTCGAACAAAACATTATAACTTCTTACACCTCAAACTTTAAAATAAACATCTCACCTCGAAAAAAACATTATAACGTCTTGCACCACTCAAACTTTAAAATAAACATCTGACCTCGAACAAAACATTATAACTTCTTACACGACCCAAACTTTAAAATAAACATCTCACTTCAAAAAAACATTGTAACTTCTAACACCACCCAAACTTGAAAACAAACATTATAACTTCTTACACCACTCAAACTTTAAAATAAACATCTGACCTCGAACAAAACATTATAACTTCTTACACCTCAAACTTTAAAATAAACATCTCACCTCGGATAAACATTATAACCAAACTTTAAAATAAACATCTCACCTCAAAAAAACATTGTAACTTCAAACACCACCCAAACTTTAAAATAAACATCTCACCTCGAAAAAACATTATAACTTCTTACACCACTCAAACTTTAAAATAAACATCTGACCTCAAAAAAACATTATAACTTCTTACACCACTCAAACTTTAAAATAAACATCTCACCTCAAAAAAACATTATAACTTACACCACTCAAACTTTAAAATAAAAAACTCAACTCAAAAAAAACATTGTAACTTCTTACACCACTCAAACTTTAAAACAAACATCTCACATCAAAAAAAAAAACATTAAAACTTCAAATACCACTCAAACTTTAAAATAAACATCTCACCTCAAAAAAACATTATAACTTCTAACACCACTCAAACTTTAAAATAAACATCTCACCTCGAAAAAAACATAATAACTTCAAACACCACTCAAACTGTAAAATAAACATCTCACCTCGAAAAAAACATTGTAACTTCTTACACCTCAAACTTTAAAATAAACATCTCACCTCGAAAAAAACATTATAACGTCTTGCACCACTCAAACTTTAAAATAAACATCTCACCTCAAAAAAAACATTTTAACGTCTTGCACCACTCAAACTTTAAAACAAACATCTCACCTCAAAAGAAAAAATTTTCACTTCTTTCACCACTCAAACTTTAAAATAAACATCTCACCTCAAAAAAAACATTATAACTTCTAACACCACCCAAACTTTAAAATAAACATCTCACCTCGAAAAAAACATTATAACGTCTTGCATCACTCAAACTTTAAAATAAACATCTGACCTCGAACAAAACATTATAACTTCTTACACCACCCAAACTTTAAAATAAACATCTCACTTCAAAAAAACATTGTAACTTCTAACACCACCCAAACTTGAAAACAAACATCTCATCTCGAAAAAAACATGAAAACTTCTTACACCACTCAAACTTTAAAATAAACATCTGACCTCTAACAAAACATTATAACTTCTTACACCTCAAACTTTAAAATAAACATCTCACTTCAAAAAAAACATTATAACTAAACGACCCAAACTTTAAAATAAACATCTCACGTCAAAAAAACATTGTAACTTCTCACACCACCCAAACTTGAAAATAAACATCTCACCTCGAAAAAAACATTATAACTTCTTACACCACTCAAACTTTAAAATAAACATCTGACCTCGAACAAAACATTATAACTTCTTACACCTCAAACTTTAAAATAAACATCTCACCTCGAAAAAAACATTATAACGTCTTGCACCACTCAAACTTTAAAATAAACATCTGACCTCGAACAAAACATTATAACTTCTTACACGACCCAAACTTTAAAATAAACATCTCACTTCAAAAAAACATTGTAACTTCTAACACCACCCAAACTTGAAAACAAACATCTCATCTCGAAAAAAACATTATAACTTCTTACACCACTCAAACTTTAAAATAAACATCTGACCTCTAACAAAACATTATAACTTCTTACACCTCAAACTTTAAAATAAACATCTCACCTCAAAAAAACATTATAACGTCTTGCACCACTCAAACTTTTAAATAAACATCACCTCGAAAAAAACATAACTTCAAACACCACCAAACTTTAAAATAAACATCTCACCTCAAAAAAAAAAATTATAACGTCTTACACCACTCAAACTGTAAAATAAAAATCTCACCTCGAAAAAAACATTATAACTTCGAACACCACTCAAACTTTAAAATAAACATCTCACCTCAAAAAAATATTATAACTTCTTACACCACCCAAACTTTAAAATAAACATCTCACCTCGAAAAAAACATTATAACTTCTAACACCACCCAAACTTTAAAATAAACATCTCACCTCGAAAAAAACATTATAACGTCTTGCATCACTCAAACTTTAAAATAAACATCTGACCTCGAACAAAACATTATAACTTCTTACACGACCCAAACTTTAAAATAAACATCTCACTTCAAAAAAACATTGTAACTTCTAACACCACCCAAACTTGAAAACAAACATCTCACCTCGAAAAAAACATTACAACTTCGAACACCACTCAAACTTTAAAATAAACATCTCACCTCAAAAAAATATTATAACTTCTTACACCACCCAAACTTTAAAATAAACATCTCACCTCGAAAAAAACATTATAACTTCTAACACCACCCAAACTTTAAAATAAACATCTCACCTCGAAAAAAACATTATAACGTCTTGCATCACTCAAACTTTAAAATAAACATCTGACCTCGAACAAAACATTATAACTTCTTACACGACCCAAACTTTAAAATAAACATCTCACTTCAAAAAACATTGTAACTTCTAACACCACCCAAACTTGAAAACAAACATCTCATCTCGAAAAAAAACTGAAAACTTCTTACACCACTCAAACTTTAAAATAAACATCTGACCTCAAACAAAACATTATAACTTCTTACACCTCAAACTTTAAAATAAACATCTCACCTCAAAAAAAACATGATAACTAAACGACCCAAACTTTAAAATAAACATCTCACCTCAAAAAAACATTGTAACTTCTAACACCACCCAAACTTGAAAATAAACATCTCACCTCGAAAAAAACATTATAACTTCTTACACCACTCAAACTTTAAAATAAACATCTGACCTCGAACAAAACATTATAACTTCTTACACCTCAAACTTTAAAATAAACATCTCACCTCAAAAAAAACATTATAACTTCTTACACCACTCAAACTTTAAAATAAACATCTCACCTCAAAAAAAATATTTTCACTTCTTACACCACTCAACCTTTAAAATGAACATCTCACCTCAAAAAAAAACATTAAAACTTCAAACACCACTCAAACTTTAAAACAAACATCTCACCTCAAAAAAAATATTTTCACTTCTTACACCACTCAACCTTTAAAATGAACATCTCACCTCAAAAAGAAACATTAAAACTTCAAACACCACTCAAACTTTAAAACAAACATCTCACCTCAAAAGAAAACATTTTCACTTCTTACACGATTCAAACTTTAAAATAAACATCTCACCTCAAAAAAACATTATAACGTCTTGCACCACTCAAACTTAAAAACAAACATCTCACCTCAAAAATTTTTTTTTTACTTTTTGCACCACTCAAACTTTAAACTAAACATCTCACCTCAAAAAAAACATTTTCACTTCTGACACCACTCAAACTTTAAAATAAACATCTCACCTCAAAAAAAACATTATAACGTCTTGCACCACTCAAACTTTAAAACAAACATCTCACCTCAAAAAAAATATTTTCACTTCTTACACCACTCAAACTTTAAAATGAACATCTCACTTAAAAAAAAAACATTATAACTTCTAACACCACTCAAACTTTAAAACAAACATCTCACCTCAAAAAAAACATTTTCACTTCTTACACCATTCAAACTTTAAAATAAACATCTCACCTCAAAAAAACATTATAACGTCTTGCACCACTCAAACTTTTAAATAAACATCACCTCGAAAAAAACATAATAACTTCAAACACCACCAAACTTTAAAATAAACATCTCACCTCAAAAAAAACATTATAACGTCTTACACCACTCAAACTGTAAAATAAACATCTCACCTCGAAAAAAACATTATAACTTCTAACACCACCCAAACTTGAAAACAAACATCTCATCTCGAAAAAAAACTGAAAACTTCTTACACCACTCAAACTTTAAAATAAACATCTGACCTCAAACAAAACATTATAACTTCTTACACCTCAAACTTTAAAATAAACATCTCACCTCAAAAAAAACATGATAACTAAACGACCCAAACTTTAAAATAAACATCTCACCTCAAAAAAACATTGTAACTTCTAACACCACCCAAACTTGAAAATAAACATCTCACCTCGAAAAAAACATTATAACTTCTTACACCACTCAAACTTTAAAATAAACATCTGACCTCGAACAAAACATTATAACTTCTTACACCTCAAACTTTAAAATAAACATCTCACCTCGAAAAAAACATTATAACGTCTTGCACCACTCAAACTTTAAAATAAACATCTGACCTCGAACAAAACATTATAACTTCTTACACGACCCAAACTTTAAAATAAACATCTCACTTCAAAAAAACATTGTAACTTCTAACACCACCCAAACTTGAAAACAAACATCTCATCTCGAAAAAAACCTGAAAACTTCTTACACCACTCAAACTTTAAAATAAACATCTGACCTCTAACAAAACATTATAACTTCTTACACCTCAAACTTTAAAATAAACATCTCACCTCAAAAAAACATTATAACGTCTTGCACCACTCAAACTTAAAAACAAACATCTCACCTCAAAAAAAATATTTTCACTTTTTGCACCACTCAAACTTTAAACTAAACATCTCACCTCAAAAAAAACATTATAACTAAACGACCCAAACTTTAAAATAAACATCTCACCTCAAAAAAACATTGTAACTTCTAACACCACCCAAACTTGAAAATAAACATCTCACCTCGAAAAAAACATTATAACGTCTTGCATCACTCAAACTTTAAAATAAACATCTGACCTCGAACAAAACATTATAACTTCTTACACGACCCAAACTTTAAAATAAACATCTCACTTCAAAAAAACATTGTAACTTCTAACACCACCCAAACTTGAAAACAAACATCTCATCTCGAAAAAAACATGAAAACTTCTTACACCACTCAAACTTTAAAATAAACATCTGACCTCTAACAAAACATTATAACTTCTTACACCTCAAACTTTAAAATAAACATCTCACCTCAAAAAAAACATTATAACTAAACGACCCAAACTTTAAAATAAACATCTCACCTCAAAAAAACATTGTAACTTCTAACACCACCCAAACTTGAAAATAAACATCTCACCTCGAAAAAAACATTATAACTTCTTACACCACTCAAACTTTAAAATAAACATCTGACCTCGAACAAAACATTATAACTTCTTACACCTCAAACTTTAAAATAAACATCTCACCTCGAAAAAAACATTATAACGTCTTGCACCACTCAAACTTTAAAATAAACATCTGACCTCGAACAAAACATTATAACTTCTAACACGACCCAAACTTTAAAACAAACATCTCACTTCAAAAAAACATTGTAACTTCTAACACCACCCAAACTTGAAAACAAACATCTCATCTCGAAAAAAACAGGAAAACTTCTTCCACCACTCAAACTTTAAAATAAACATCTGACCTCGAACAAAACATTATAACTTCTTACACCTCATACTTTAAAATAAACATCTCACCTCAAGAAAAACATTATAACGAAACGACGCAAACTTTAAAATAAACATCTCACCTCAAAAAAACATTGTAACTTCAAACACCACCCAAACTTGAAAATAAACATCTCACCTCGAAAAAAACATTATAACTTCTTACACCACTCAAACTTTAAAATAAACATCTGACCTCGAACAAAACATTATAACTTCTTACACCTCAAACTTTAAAATAAACATCTCACCTCAAAAAAACATTATAATTTCTTATACCACTCAAACTTTAAAATAAACATCTCACCTCAAAAAAAATATTTTCACTTCTTACACCACTCAACCTTTAAAATGAACATCTCACCTCAAAAAAAACATTAAAACTTCAAACACCACTCAAACTTTAAAACAAACATCTCACCTCAAAAAAAATATTTTCACTTCTTACACCATTCAAACTTTAAAATGAACATCTCACCTCAAAAAGAAACATTAAAACTTCAAACACCACTCAAACTTTAAAACAAACATCTCACGTCAAAAGAAAACATTTTCACTTCTTACACCATTCAAACTTTAAAATAAACATCTCACCTCAAAAAAACATTATAACGTCTTGCACCACTCAAACTTAAAAACAAACATCTCACCTCAAAAAAAATATTTTCACTTTTTGCACCACTCAAACTTTAAACTAAACATCTCACCTCAAAAAAAACATTTTCACTTCTGACACCACTCAAACTTTAAAATAAACATCTCACCTCAAAAAAACATTATAACGTCTTGCACCACTCAAACTTTTAAATAAACATCACCTCGAAAAAACATAATAACTTCAAACACCACCAAACTTTAAAATAAACATCTCACCTCAAAAAAAACATTATAACGTCTAACACCACTCAAACTGTAAAATAAACATCTCACCTCGAAAAAAACATTGCAACTTCTAACACCACCCAAACTTGAAAACAAACATCTCATCTCGAAAAAAACCTGAAAACTTCTTACACCACTCAAACTTTAAAATAAACATCTGACCTCCAACAAAACATTGTAACTTCTTTCACCTCAAACTTTAAAATAAACATCTCACCTCAAAAAAAACATTATAACTAAACGACCCAAACTTTAAAATAAACATCTCACCTCAAAAAACATTGTAACTTCTAACACCACCCAAACTTGAAAATAAACATCTCACCTCGAAAAAAACATTATAACTTCTTACACCACTCAAACTTTAAAATAAACATCTGACCTCGAACAAAACATTATAACTTCTTACACCTCAAACTTTAAAATAAACATCTCACCTCGAAAAAAACATTATAACGTCTTGCACCACTCAAACTTTAAAATAAACATCTGACCTCGAACAAAACATTATAACTTCTTACACGACCCAAACTTTAAAATAAACATCTCACTTCAAAAAAACATTGTAACTTCTAACACCACCCAAACTTGAAAACAAACATCTCATCTCGAAAAAAACATGAAAACTTCTTACACCACTCAAACTTTAAAATAAACATCTGACCTCTAACAAAACATTATAACTTCTTACACCTCAAACTTTAAAATAAACATCTCACCTCAAAAAAACATTATAACTAAACGACCCAAACTTTAAAATAAACATCTCACCTCAAAAAAACATTTTCACTTCTAACACCACCCACACATGAAAATAAACATCTCACCTCGAAAAAAACATTATAACTTCTTACACCACTCAAACTTTAAAATAAACATCTGACCTCGAACAAAACATTATAAATTCTTACACCTCAAACTTTAAAATAAACATCTCACCTCGAAAAAAACATTATAACGTCTTGCACCACTCAAACTTTAAAATAAACATCTGACCTCGAACAAAACATTATAACTTCTTACACGACCCAAACTTTAAAATAAACATCTCAATTCAAAAAACATTGTAACTTCTAACACCACCCAAACTTGAAAACAAACATCTCATCTCGAAAAAAACATGAAAACTTCTTACACCACTCAAACTTTAAAATAAACATCTGACCTCTAACAAAACATTATAACTTCTTACACCTCAAACTTTAAAATAAACATCTCACCTCAAAAAAAACATTATAACTAAACGACCCAAACTTTAAAATAAACATCTCACCTCAAAAAAACATTGTAACTTCTAACACCACCCAAACTTGAAAATAAACATCTCACCTCGAAAAAAACATTATAACTTCTTACACCACTCAAACTTTAAAATAAACATCTGACCTCGAACAAAACATTATAACTTCTTACACCTCAAACTTTAAAATAAACATCTCACCTCGAAAAAAACATTATAACGTCTTGCACCACTCAAACTGAAAAACAAACATCTCACCTCAAAAAAAAAATTTTCACTTTTTGCACCACTCAAACTTTAAACGAAACATCTCACCTCAAAAAAAACATTTTCACTTCTGACACCACTCAAACTTTAAAATAAACATCTCACCTCAAAAAAAACATTATAACGTCTTGCACCACTCAAACTTTAAAATAAACATCTCACCTCGAAAAAAACATTATAACTTCGAACACCACTCAAACTTTAAAATAAACATCTCACCTCAAAAAAAACATTATAACGTCTTACACCACTCAAACTGTAAAATAAACATCTCACCTCGAAAAAAACATTGCAACTTCTAACACCACCCAAACTTGAAAACAAACATCTCATCTCGAAAAAAACCTGAAAACTTCTTACACCACTCAAACTTTAAAATAAACATCTGACCTCCAACAAAACATTGTAACTTCTTACACCTCAAACTTTAAAATAAACATCTCACCTCAAAAAAAACATTATAACTAAACGACCCAAACTTTAAAATAAACATCTCACCTCAAAAAAACATTGTAACTTCTAACACCACCCAAACTTGAAAATAAACATCTCACCTCGAAAAAAACATTATAACTTCTTACACCACTCAAACTTTGAAATAAACATCTGACCTCGAACAAAACATTATAACTTCTTACACCTCAAACTTTAAAAGAAACATCTCACCTCGAAAAAAACATTATAACGTCTTGCACCACTCAAACTTTAAAATAAACATCTGACCTCGAACAAAACATTATAACTTCTTACACGACCCAAACTTTAAAATAAACATCTCACTTCAAAAAAACATTGTAACTTCTAACACCACCCAAACTTGAAAACAAACATCTCATCTCGAAAAAAACATGAAAACTTCTTACACCACTCAAACTTTAAAATAAACATCTGACCTCTAACAAAACATTATAACTTCTTACACCTCAAACTTTAAAATAAACATCTCACCTCAAAAAAAACATTATAACTAAACGACCCAAACTTTAAAATAAACATCTCACCTCAAAAAAACATTTTCACTTCTAACACCACCCACACTTGAAAATAAACATCTCACCTCGAAAAAAACATTATAACTTCTTACACCACTCAAACTTTGAAATAAACATCTGACCTCGAACAAAACATTATAACTTCTTACACCTCAAACTTTAAAATAAACATCTCACCTCGAAAAAAACATAATAACGTCTTGCACCACTCAAACTTTAAAATAAACATCTGACCTCGAACAAAACATTATAACTTCTTGCACGACCCAAACTTTAAAATAAACATCTCAATTCAAAAAACATTGTAACTTCTAACACCACCCAAACTTGAAAACAAACATCTCATCTCGAAAAAAACATGAAAACTTCTTACACCACTCAAACTTTAAAATAAACATCTGACCTCTAACAAAACATTATAACTTCTTACACCTCAAACTTTAAAATAAACATCTCACCTCAAAAAAAACATTATAACTAAACGACCCAAACTTTAAAATAAACATCTCACCTCAAAAAAACATTGTAACTTCTAACACCACCCAAACTTGAAAATAAACATCTCACCTCGAAAAAAACATTATAACTTCTTACACCACTCAAACTTTAAAATAAACATCTGACCTCGAACAAAACATTACAACTTCTTACACCTCAAACTTTAAAATAAACATCTCACCTCAAAAAAAACATTATAACTAAACGACCCAAACTTTAAAATAAACATCTCACCTCAAAAAAACATTGTAACTTCTAACACCACCCAAACTTGAAAATAAACATCTCACCTAGAAAAAAACATTATAACTTCTTACACCACTCAAACTTTAAAATAAACATCTGACCTCGAACAAAACATTATAACTTCTTACACGACCCAAACTTTAAAATAAACATCTCACTCCAAAAAAACATTGTAACTTCTAACACCACCCAAACTTGAAAACAAACATCTCATCTCGAAAAAAACATGAAAACTTCTTACACCACTCAAACTTTAAAATAAACATCTGACCTCGAACAAAACATTACAACTTCTTACACCTCAAACTTTAAAATAAACATCTCACCTCAAAAAAAACATTATAACTAAACGACCCAAACTTTAAAATAAACATCTCACCTCAAAAAAACATTGTAACTTCGAACACCACCCAAACTTGAAAATAAACATCTCACCTCGAAAAAAACATTATAACGTCTTGCACCACTCAAACTTTAAAATAAACATCTGACCTCGAACAAAACATTATAACTTCTTACACGACCCAAACTTTAAAATAAACATCTCACTTCAAAAAAAACATTGTAACTTCTAACACCACCCAAACTTGAAAACAAACATCTCATCTCGAAAAAAACATGAAAACTTCTTCCACCACTCAAACTTTAAAATAAACATCTGACCTCGAAAAAAACATGAAAACTTCTTACACCACTCAAACTTTAAAATAAACATCTGACCTCGAACAAAACATTATAACTTCTTACACCTCAAACTTTAAAATAAACATCTCACCTCAAAAAAAACATTATAACTAAACGACCCAAACTTTAAAATAAACATCTCACCTCAAAAAAACATTGTAACTTCTAACACCACCCAAACTTGAAAATAAACATCTCACCTCGAAAAAAACATTATAACTTCTTACACCACTCAAACTTTAAAATAAACATCTGACCTCGAACAAAACATTATAACTTCTTACACCTCAAACTTTAAAATAAACATCTCACCTCGAAAAAAACATTATAACGTCTTGCACCACTCAAACTTTAAAATAAACATCTGACCTCGAACAAAACATTATAACTTCTTACACGACCCAAACTTTAAAATAAACATCTCACTTCAAAAAAACATTGTAACTTCTAACACCACCCAAACTTGAAAACAAACATCTCATCTCGAAAAAAACATGAAAACTTCTTACACCACTCAAACTTTAAAATAAACATCTGACCTCGAACAAAACATTATAACTTCTTACACCTCATACTTTAAAATAAACATCTCACCTCAAAAAAAACATTATAACGAAACGACCCAAACTTTAAAATAAACATCTCACCTCAAAAAAACATTGTAACTTCTAACACCACCCAAACTTGAAAACAAACATCTCATCTCGAAAAAAACCTGAAAACTTCTTACACCACTCAAACTTTAAAATAAACATCTGACCTCCAACAAAACATTGTAACTTCTTACACCTCAAACTTTAAAATAAACATCTCACCTCAAAAAAACATTATAACTAAACGACCCAAACTTTAAAATAAACATCTCACCTCAAAAAAAATATTTTCACTTCTTACACCACTCAAACTTTAAAATGAACATATCAACTCAAAAAAAAACATTAAAACTTCAAACACCACTCAAACTTTAAAACAAACATCTCACCTCAAAAAAAATATTTTCACTTCTTACACCACTCAACCTTTAAAATGAACATCTCACCTCAAAAAAAAACATTAAAACTTCAAACACCACTCAAACTTTAAAACAAACATCTCACGTCAAAAGAAAACATTTTCACTTCTTACACCATTCAAACTTTAAAATAAACATCTCACCTCAAAAAAACATGATAACGTCTTGCACCACTCAAACTTTAAAATAAACATCTCACCTCAAAAAATTTTTTTTTCACTTTTTGCACCACTCAAACTTTAAACTAAACATCTCACCTCAAAAAAAAACATTTTCACTTCTGACACCACTCAAACTTTAAAATAAACATCTCACCTCGAAAAAAACATTATAACTTCGAACACCACTCAAACTTTAAAATAAACATCTCACCTCAAAAAAAACATTATAACTTCTTACACCACCCAAACTTTAAAATAAACATCTCACCTCGAAAAAAACATTATAACTTCTAACACCACCCAAACTTTAAAATAAACATCTCACCTCGAAAAAAACATGATAACGTCTTGCATCACTCAAACTTTAAAATAAACATCTGACCTCGAACAAAACATTATAACTTCTTACACGACCCAAACTTTAAAATAAACATCTCACTTCAAAAAAACATTGTAACTTCTAACACCACCCAAACTTGAAAACAAACATCTCATCTCGAAAAAAACATGAAAACTTCTTACACCACTCAAACTTTAAAATAAACATCTGACCTCTAACAAAACATTATAACTTCTTACACCTCAAACTTTAAAATAAACATCTCAACTCAAAAAAAACATTATAACTTCTTACACCACCCAAACTTTAAAATAAACATCTCACCTCGAAAAAAACATTATAACTTTTAACACCACCCAAACTTTAAAATAAACATCTCACCTCGAAAAAAACATTATAACGTCTTGCATCACTCAAACTTTAAAATAAACATCTGACCTCGAACAAAACATTATAACTTCTTACACGACCCAAACTTTAAAAGAAACATCTCACTTCAAAAAAAGATTGTAACTTCTAACACCACCCAAACTTGAAAACAAACATCTCATCTCGAAAAAAACCTGAAAACTTCTTACACCACTCAAACTTTAAAATAAACATCTCACCTCGAAAAAAACATTATAACTTCTAACACCACCCAAACTTTAAAATAAACATCTCACCTCGAAAAAAACATTATAACGTCTTGCACCACTCAAACTTTAAAATAAACATCTGACCTCGAACAAAACATTATAACTTCTTACACGACCCAAACTTTAAAATAAACATCTCACTTCAAAAAAAGATTGTAACTTCTAACACCACCCAAACTTGAAAACAAACATCTCATCTCGAAAAAAACCTGAAAACTTCTTACACCACTCAAACTTTAAAATAAACATCTGACCTCTAACAAAACATAATAACTTCTTTCACCTCAAACTTTAAAATAAACATCTTACCTCAAAAAAAACATTATAACTAAACGACCCAAACTTTAAAATAAACATCTCACCTCAAAAAAACATTGTAACTTCTCACACCACCCAAACTTGAAAATAAACATCTCACCTCGAAAAAAACATTATAACTTCTTACACCACTCAAACTTTAAAATAAACATCTGACCTCGAACAAAACATTATAACTTCTTACACCTCAAACTTTAAAATAAACATCTCACCTCAAAAAAACATTATAACTTCTTACACCACTCAAACTTTAAAATAAACATCTCACCTCAAAAAAAATATTTTCACTTCTTACACCACTCAACCTTTAAAATGAACATCTCACCTCAAAAAAAAACATTAAAACTTCAAACACCACTCAAACTTTAAAACAAACATCTCACCTCAAAAAAAATATTTTCACTTCTTACACCATTCAAACTTTAAAATGAACATCTCACCTCAAAAAGAAACATTAAAACTTCAAACACCACTCAAACTTTAAAACAAACATCTCACGTCAAAAGAAAACATTTTCACTTCTTACACCATTCAAACTTTAAAATAAACATCTCACCTCAAAAAAACATTATAACGTCTTGCACCACTCAAACTTAAAAACAAACATCTCACCTCAAAAAAAAATATTTTCACTTTTTGCACCACTCAAACTTTAAAATAAACATCTCACCTCAAAAAAAACATTATAACTTCTTACACCACTCAAACTTTAAAACAAACATCTCACCTCAAAAAAACATTATAACGTCTTGCACAACTCAAACTTTTAAATAAACATCACCTCGAAAAAAACATAATAACTTCAAACACCACCAAACTTTAAAATAAACATCTCACCTCAAAAAAAACATTATAACGTCTTACACCACTCAAACTGTAAAATAAACATCTCACCTCGAAAAAAAACATTGCAACTTCTAACACCACCCAAACTTGAAAACAAACATCTCATCTCGAAAAAAACCTGAAAACTTCTTACACCACTCAAACTTTAAAATAAACATCTGACCTCCAACAAAACATTGTAACTTCTTTCACCTCAAACTTTAAAATAAACATCTCACCTCAAAAAAAACATTATAACTAAACGACCCAAACTTTAAAATAAACATCTCACCTCAAAAAAACATTGTAACTTCTAACACCACCCAAACTTGAAAATAAACATCTCACCTCGAAAAAAACATTATAACTTCTTACACCACTCAAACTTTAAAATAAACATCTGACCTCGAACAAAACATTATAACTTCTTACACCTCAAACTTTAAAATAAACATCTCACCTCGAAAAAAACATTATAACGTCTTGCACCACTCAAACTTTAAAATAAACATCTGACCTCGAACAAAACATTATAACTTCTTACACGACCCAAACTTTAAAATAAACATCTCACTTCAAAAAAACATTGTAACTTCTAACACCACCCAAACTTGAAAACAAACATCTCATCTCGAAAAAAACATGAAAACTTCTTACACCACTCAAACTTTAAAATAAACATCTGACCTCTAACAAAACATTATAACTTCTTACACCTCAAACTTTAAAATAAACATCTCACCTCAAAAAAAACATTATAACTAAACGACCCAAACTTTAAAATAAACATCTCACCTCAAAAAAACATTGTAACTTCTAACACCACCCAAACTTGAAAATAAACATCTCACCTCGAAAAAAACATTATAACTTCTTACACCACTCAAACTTTAAAATAAACATCTGACCTCGAACAAAACATTATAACTTCTTACACCTCAAACTTTAAAATAAACATCTCACCTCAAAAAAAACATTATAACTAAACGACCCAAACTTTAAAATAAACATCTCACCTCAAAAAAACATTGTAACTTCTAACACCACCCAAACTTGAAAATAAACATCTCACCTAGAAAAAAACATTATAACTTCTTACACCACTCAAACTTTAAAATAAACATCTGACCTCGAACAAAACATTATAACTTCTTACACGACCCAAACTTTAAAATAAACATCTCACTTCAAAAAAACATTGTAACTTCTAACACCACCCAAACTTGAAAACAAACATCTCATCTCGAAAAAAACATGAAAACTTCTTCCACCACTCAAACTTTAAAATAAACATCTGACCTCGAAAAAAACATGAAAACTTCTTCCACCACTCAAACTTTAAAATAAACATCTGACCTCGAACAAAACATTATAACTTCTTACACCTCCTACTTTAAAATAAACATCTCACCTCAAAAAAACATTATAACGAAACGACCCAAACTTTAAAATAAACATCTCACCTCAAAAAAATATTTTCACTTCTAACACCACCCAAACTTCAAAACAAACATCTCATCTCGAAAAAAACCTGAAAACTTCTTACACCACTCAAACTTTAAAATAAACATCTGACCTCCAACAAAACATTGTAACTTCTTACAGCTCAAACTTTAAAATAAACATCTCACCTCAAAAAAAACATTATAACTAAACGACCCAAACTTTAAAATAAACATCTCACCTCAAAAAAACATTGTAACTTCTAACACCACCCAAACTTGAAAATAAACATCTCACCTCGAAAAAAACATTATAACTTCTTACACCACTCAAACTTTGAAATAAACATCTGACCTCGAACAAAACATTATAAATTCTTACACCTCAAACTTTAAAAGAAACATCTCACCTCGAAAAAAACATTATAACGTCTTGCACCACTCAAACTTTAAAATAAACATCTGACCTCGAACAAAACATTATAACTTCTTACACGACCCAAACTTTAAAATAAACATCTCACTTCAAAAAAACATTGTAACTTCTAACACCACCCAAACTTGAAAACAAACATCTCATCTCGAAAAAAACATGAAAACTTCTTACACCACTCAAACTTTAAAATAAACATCTGACCTCTAACAAAACATTATAACTTCTTACACCTCAAACTTTAAAATAAACATCTCACCTCAAAAAAAACATTATAACTAAACGACCCAAACTTTAAAATAAACATCTCACCTCAAAAAAACATTGTAACTTCTAACACCACCCAAACTTGAAAATAAACATCTCACCTCGAAAAAAACATTATAACTTCTTACACCACTCAAACTTTAAAATAAACATCTGACCTCGAACAAAACATGATAACTTCTTACACCTCAAACTTTAAAATAAACATCTCAACTCAAAAAAAACATAATAACTTCTTACACCACCCAAACTTTAAAATAAACATCTCACCTCAAAAAAAACATTATAACTTTTAACACCACCCAAACTTTAAAATAAACATCTCACCTCGAAAAAAACATTATAACGTCTTGCACCACTCAAACTTTAAAATAAACATCTGACCTCGAACAAAACATTATAACTTCTTACACGACCCAAACTTTAAAATAAACATCTCACTTCAAAAAAACATTGTAACTTCTAACACCACCCAAACTTGAAAACAAACATCTCATCTCGAAAAAAACATGAAAACTTCTTACACCACTCAAACTTTAAAATAAACATCTGACCTCGAACAAAACATTATAACTTCTTACACCTCAAACTTTAAAATAAACATCTCACCTCAAAAAAAACATTATAACTAAACGACCCAAACTTTAAAATAAACATCTCACCTCAAAAAAACATTGTAACTTCTAACACCACCCAAACTTTAAAATAAACATCTCACCTCAAAAAAAACATTATAACGTCTTGCACCACTCAAACTTTAAAATAAACATCTGACCTCGAACAAAACATTATAACTTCTTACACGACCCAAACTTTAAAATAAACATCTCACTTCAAAAAAACATTGTAACTTCTAACACCACCCAAACTTTAAAATAAACATCTCACCTCGAAAAAAACATGAAAACTTCTTCCACCACTCAAACTTTAAAATAAACATCTGACCTCGAAAAAAACATGAAAACTTCTTACACCACTCAAACTTTAAAATAAACATCTGACCTCGAACAAAACATTATAACTTCTTACACCTCATACTTTAAAATAAACATCTCACCTCAAAAAAAACATTATAACGAAACGACCCAAACTTTAAAATAAACATCTCACCTCAAGAAAACATTGTAACTTCTAACACCACCCAAACTTGAAAATAAACATCTCACCTCGAAAAAAACATTATAACTTCTTACACCACTCAAACTTTAAAATAAACATCTGACCTCGAACAAAACATTATAACTTCTTACACCTCAAACTTTAAAATAAACATCTCACCTCGAAAAAAACATTATAACGTCTTGCACCACTCAAACTTTAAAATAAACATCTGACCTCGAACAAAACATTATAACTTCTTACACGACCCAAACTTTAAAATAAACATCTCACTTCAAAAAAACATTGTAACTTCTAACACCACCCAAACTTGAAAACAAACATCTCATCTCGAAAAAAACATGAAAACTTCTTCCACCACTCAAACTTTAAAATAAACATCTGACCTCGAACAAAACATTATAACTTCTTACACCTCAAACTTTAAAATAAACATCTCACCTCAAAAAAAACATTATAACGAAACGACCCAAACTTTAAAATAAACATCTCACCTCAAAAAAATATTTTCACTTCTAACACCACCCAAACTTGAAAACAAACATCTCATCTCGAAAAAAACCTGAAAACTTCTTACACCACTCAAACTTTAAAATAAACATCTGACCTCCAACAAAACATTGTAACTTCTTACACCTCAAACTTTAAAATAAACATCTCACCTCAAAAAAAACATTATAACTAAACGACCCAAACTTTAAAATAAACATCTCACCTCAAAAAAAATATTTTCACTTCTTACACCACTCAACCTTTAAAATGAACATATCACCTCAAAAAAAAACATTAAAACTTCAAACACCACTCAAACTTTAAAACAAACATCTCACCTCAAAAAAAATATTTTCACTTCTTACACCACTCAACCTTTAAAATGAACATCTCACCTCAAAAAGAAACATTAAAACTTCAAACACCACTCAAACTTTAAAACAAACATCTCACGTCAAAAGAAAACATTTTCACTTCTTACACCATTCAAACTTTAAAATAAACATCTCACCTCAAAAAAACATGATAACGTCTTGCATCACTCAAACTTTAAAATAAACATCTGACCTCAAACAAAACATTATAACTTCTTACACGACCCAAACTTTAAAATAAACATCTCACCTCAAAAAAAACATTATAACGACTTACACCACTCAAACTTTAAAATAAACATCTCACCTCGAAAAAAACATTATAACTTCGAACACCACTCAAACTTTAAAATAAACATCTCACCTCAAAAAAATATTATAACTTCTTACACCACCCAAACTTTAAAATAAACATCTCACCTCGAAAAAAACATTATAACTTCTAACACCACCCAAACTTTAAAATAAACATCTCACCTCGAAAAAAACATTATAACGTCTTGCATCACTCAAACTTTAAAATAAACATCTGACCTCGAACAAAACATTATAACTTCTTACACGACCCAAACTTTAAAATAAACATCTCACTTCAAAAAAACATTGTAACTTCTAACACCACCCAAACTTGAAAACAAACATCTCATCTCGAAAAAAACATGAAAACTTCTTACACCACTCAAACTTTAAAATAAACATCTGACCTCTAACAAAACATTATAACTTCTTCCACCTCAAACTTTAAAACAAACATCTCACCTCAAAAAAAACATTATAACTTCTTACACCACCCAAACTTTAAAACAAACATCTCACCTCGAAAAAAACATTATAACTTCTAACACCACCCAAACTTTAAAATAAACATCTCACCTCAAAAAAAACATTATAACGTCTTGCATCACTCAAACTTTAAAATAAACATCTGACCTCGAACAAAACATTATAACTTCTTACACGACCCAAACTTTAAAATAAACATCTCACTTCAAAAAAACATTGTAACTTCTAACACCACCCAAACTTGAAAACAAACATCTCATCTCGAAAAAAACATGAAAACTTCTTACACCACTCAAACTTTAAAATAAACATCTGACCTCTAACAAAACATTATAACTTCTTACACCTCAAACTTTAAAATAAACATCTCACCTCAAAAAAAACATTATAACTAAACGACCCAAACTTTAAAATAAACATCTCACCTCAAAAAAACATTGTAACTTCTAACACCACCCAAACTTGAAAATAAACATCTCACCTCGAAAAAAACATTATAACTTCTTACACCACTCAAACTTTAAAATAAACATCTGACCTCGAACAAAACATTATAACTTCTTACACCTCAAACTTTAAAATAAACATCTCACCTCGAAAAAAACATGATAACGTCTTGCACCACTCAAACTTTAAAATAAACATCTGACCTCGAACAAAACATTATAACTTCTTTCACGACCCAAACTTTAAAATAAACATCTCACTTCAAAAAAACATTGTAACTTCTAACACCACCCAAACTTGAAAATAAACATCTCACCTCGAAAAAAACATTATAACTTCTTACACCACTCAAACTTTAAAATAAACATCTGACCTCGAACAAAACATTATAACTTCTTACACCTCAAACTTTAAAATAAACATCTCACCTCAAAAAAACATTATAACTTCTTACACCACTCAAACTTTAAAATAAACATCTCACCTCAAAAAAAATATTTTCACTTCTTTCACCACTCAACCTTTAAAATGAACATCTCACCTCAAAAAAAACATTAAAACTTCAAACACCACTCAAACTTTAAAACAAACATCTCACCTCAAAAAAAATATTTTCACTTCTTACACCACTCAACCTTTAAAATGAACATCTCACCTCAAAAAAAAACATTAAAACTTCAAACACCACTCAAACTTTAAAATAAACATCTCACCTCAAAAAAAATATTTTCACTTCTTACACCACTCAACCTTTAAAATGAACATCTCACCTCAAAAAAAAACATTAAAACTTCAAACACCACTCAAACTTTAAAACAAACATCTCACCTCAAAAAAAACATTATAACTTCTTACACCACTCAAACTTTAAAATAAACATCTCACCTCAAAAAAAACATTATAACTTCTTACACCACTCAAACTTTAAAATAAACATCTCACCTCAAAAAAACATTATAACTTCTTACACCACTCAAACTTTAAAATAAACATCTCACCTCAAAAAAAACATTTTCACTTCTAATACCACTCAAACTTTAAAATAAACATCTCACCTCAAAAAAACATCATAACGTTTTGCACCACTCAAACTTTAAAACAAACATCTCACCTCAAAAAAATATTTTCACTTCTTACACCACTCAAACTTTAAAATGAACATCTCACTTAAAAAAAAACATTATAACTTCTAACACCACTCAAACTTTAAAACAAACATCTCACCTCAAAAAAAACATTTTCACTTCTTACACCATTCAAACTTTAAAATAAACATCTCACCTCAAAAAACATTATAACGTCTTGCACCACTCAAACTTTTAAATAAACATCACCTCGAAAAAAACATAATAACTTCAAACACCACCAAACTTTAAAATAAACATCTCACCTCAAAAAAAACATTATAACGTCTTACACCACTCAAACTGTAAAATAAACATCTCACCTCGAAAAAAACATTATAACTTCGAACACCACTCAAACTTTAAAATAAACATCTCACCTCAAAAAAACTTATAACTTCTTACACCACCCAAACTTTAAAATAAACATCTCACCTCGAAAAAAACATTATAACTTCTAACACCACCCAAACTTTAAAATAAACATCTCACCTCGAAAAAAACATTATAACGTCTTGCATCACTCAAACTTTAAAATAAACATCTGACCTCGAACAAAACATTATAACTTCTTACACGACCCAAACTTTAAAATAAACATCTCACTTCAAAAAAACATTGTAACTTCTAACACCACCCAAACTTGAAAACAAACATCTCATCTCGAAAAAAACATGAAAACTTCTTACACCACTCAAACTTTAAAATAAACATCTGACCTCTAACAAAACATTATAACTTCTTACACCTCAAACTTTAAAATAAACATCTCACCTCAAAAAAAACATTATAATTAAACGACCCAAACTTTAAAATAAACATCTCACCACAAAAAAACATTGTAACTTCTAACACCACCCAAACTTGAAAATAAACATCTCACCTCGAAAAAAACATTATAACTTCTTACACCACTCAAACTTTAAAATAAACATCTGACCTCGAACAAAACATTATAACTTCTTACACCTCAAACTTTAAAATAAACATCTCACCTCGAAAAAAACATTATAACGTCTTGCACCACTCAAACTTTAAAATAAACATCTGACCTCGAACAAAACATTATAACTTCTTACACGACCCAAACTTTAAAATAAACATCTCACTTCAAAAAAACATTGTAACTTCTAACACCACCCAAACTTGAAAACAAACATCTCATCTCGAAAAAAACATGAAAACTTCTTCCACCACTCAAACTTTAAAATAAACATCTGACCTCGAACAAAACATTATAACTTCTTACACCTCAAACTTTAAAATAAACATCTCACCTCAAAAAAACATTGTAACTTCTAACACCACCCAAACTTTAAAATAAACATCTCACCTCGAAAAAAACATTGTAACTTCTAACACCACCCAAACTTTAAAATAAACATCTCACCTCGAAAAAAACATTATAACTTCTTACACCACTCAAACTTTAAAATAAACATCTGACCTCGAACAAAACATTATAACTTCTTGCACCTCAAACTTCAAACTAAACATCTCACCTCAAAAAAAACATTTTCACTTCTGACACCACTCAAACTTTAAAATAAACATCTCACCTCAAAAAAATTTTTTTCACTTTTTGCACCACTCAAACTTTAAACTAAACATTTCACCTCAAAAAAAACATTATAACGTCTTGCACCACTCAAACTTTAAAACAAACATCTCACCTCAAAAAAAAATTTTTCACTTCTTACACCACGCAAACTTTAAAATGAACATCTCACTTAAAAAAAAAAAAACATTATAACTTCTAACACCACTCAAACTTTAAAACAAACATCTCACCTCAAAAAAAAACATTTAAACTTCTTACACTGTTCAAACTTTAAAATAAACATCTCACCTCAAAAAAACATTATAACGTCTTGCACCACTCAAACTTTGAAATAAACCACCTCGAAAAAAACATAATAACTTCAAACACCACCAAACTTTAAAATAAACATCTCACCTCAAAAAAAACATTATAACGTCTTTCACCACTCAAACTGTAAAATAAACATCTCACCTCGAAAAAAAACATTATAACTTCGAACACCACTCAAACTTTAAAATAAACATCTCACCTCAAAAAAAACATTATAACTTCTTACACCACCCAAACTTTAAAATAAACATCTCACCTCGAAAAAAACATTATAACTTCTAACACCACCCAAACTTTAAAATAAACATCTCACCTCGAAAAAAACATGATAACGTCTTGCATCACTCAAACTTTAAAATAAACATCTGACCTCGAACAAAACATTATAACTTCTTACACCACTCAAACTTTAAAACAAACATCTCACGTCAAAAGAAAACATTTTCACTTCTTACACCATTCAAACTTTAAAATAAACATCTCACCTCAAAAAAACATGATAACGTCTTGCATCACTCAAACTTTAAAATAAACATCTGACTTCAAACAAAACATTATAACTTCAAACACCACTCAAACTTTAAAACAAACATCTCACCTCAAAAGAAAACATTTTCACTTCTTACCCCATTCAAACTTTAAAATAAACATCTCACCTCAAAAAACATGATAACATCTTGCACTACTCAAACTGAAAAACAAACATCTCACCTCAAAAAAAAAATTTTCACTTTTTGCACCACTCAAACTTTAAAATAAACATCTCACCTCAAAAAAACATTGTAACTTCTAACACCACCCAAACTTTAAAATAAACATCTCACCTCAAAAAAAACATTATAACGTCTTGCACCACTCAAACTTTAAAACAAACATCTCACCTCAAAAAAAATATTTTCACTTCTTATACCACTCAAACTTTAAAATGAACATCTCACTTAAAAAAACAAAACATTATAACTTCTAACACCACTCAAACTTTAAAACAAACATCTCACCACAAAAAAAACATTTTCACTTCTTACACCATTCAAACTTTAAAATAAACATCTCACCTCAAAAAAACATTATAACGTCTTGCACCACTCAAACTTTTAAACAAACATCTCACCTCAAAAAAAATATTTTCACTTCTTGCACCACTCAAACCTTAAAATGAACATCTCACCTCAAAATAAACATAATAACTTCTTACACCAGTCAAACTTTAAAATAAACATCTCACCTGAAAAAAACATTATTACTTCTGACACCACTCAAACTTTAAAATAAACATCTCACCTCAAAAAAACATTATAATGTCTTACAACACTCATACTTTAAAATAAACATCTCACCTCAAAAAAAAACATTTTTTTTTGTATACCTTGTCGAGGCTCGTGTGAGAGCTAACACACAATGCACAGCAAGGGGGGCATGAGATGAGGGTCGGGAGTGGGAAGGACAAAACAGTGGGGAACAGAGACATTTGGAGATCTGTGGAAGGGAGAGGGATGGGGTGGGGAACATGGGGAATACAAGATGGACATTACATGACTTTCAGGAAAGAAAGCAGGGAATTTGAAGGAGGTGGGTTTGGGTGGATTATCAGGGTTAGAAAAGATCGAGGATTTGGATGCGGGATGACAAGACGTGGTGGTGAACAGCTGTTTTGAATACCTGGAGGGAAGAATGGGATTGAATAGAGTGAGGGAGTTTATTTAAAAGGTGGGAAAAAAAGAGGAATTAAAGTGAAGGTGAGCAGTGATTCATGATTTTGGTAGTTTTACCAGAAGGGGATCGTTGGCGGACCTTGAGCGCCCTGTGGAAATGTGGTGGGGACAAATCGCAGAGAGAGCAGGGGGGGCAAGGCTGGAGAGGAGACGGTAGACCACCAACCAGCCTGCGGTGAGAGAGTGAGAGGCCCAAAGACTCAGCCTCATTGCGGGAGATGCCAATGATCTGAAATGCCTTGGTTTCCGCAGCGTGAAGTCGAGAAAGGTGGGAGGCTGGAGCACCAGCCCAGAGGGGAGAGCAGTACTCCATCAGGCTGTGAACGAAAGCTTTGTAAGTGGTCAGGAGCTCAGGTGGGCCGAGGAAGGACTTTGCACGACAGAGGATTCCCAGTCGGCGACTGGCTTTGGAGGCAAGGTTTGAAATGTGGCTTTCCCAGGAAAGGTCATGGCAGATAGTGAGACCCAGAAGCTTGAAAGAAAGGACTTCTTCCAGAGGATTGTTGAGAAAGTGGATGGGGGGGGTTTACTTCTTACACCACTCACCATTGGAACTTCTTACACCATGATAACTTCTAACACAACTCACACTTTAAAATAAATATCTCACTTCAAAAAAAAACATTATAACTTGTGGATATAACTATTATATATATATATATATATATATATATATATATATATATATATATATATATATATATATATATATATATATATATATATATATATACATATATAACGATAACAAGATGTGGATATGTGGTGGTGGAAGTGCAAGGTGTCGGTAGGTCGTGGAAGGTGTGGGTTGGTTGTGGTGGAAGTGCAAGGTGTGGATAGGTAGTGGAAGTTATGGGTTAGTGGTGATGGAAGTGCAAAGTGTGGATTGGTGTTGCAAGGTGTGTGTTGGTTGTGTAACATATGGTAAGGTTGTGCAAGATGTGCGTTGATGGTGGTGGAAGTCCAAGGTCTGGGTTGGTTTTCCAAGATGTAGGTTGGTGGTGGTGGAAGGGCAAGGTGTGGGTAGGCAGTGGAAGGTGTGGGTTGGTTGTGGTGTAAGTCAAAGCAGTTTTGTAAGCAAAGCAAATCGTTCTTGAAAGAATAACAAGTGGTGTGTTCAGGGAATCCATTTTATCATCGGATCTTTATTTGTTGCAAATGCAAAACCAAAACGATCTCCATTACACACAAACACTCTCACACAACACTCAACACTTTTATTTCAAATTCGAAGTTTATGGATTCACAGATTTAATGAACAGTGAAAGTGGTTGAAGAGGAAAAAGAATGATGTTTTGAATGAATGACGGTTCACGTCAATAAGAAATCACAACAAATACATTTCAATGACGAATGAACCTGACTTCATCAAAGGTCAACAACAAATCAAAACAAAACAACAAATTAATTCACGCAACCTTCCTTCTTCTATCGACGGCTTCTTCAACCGGCTTCCTCATCCTCCTCCTCGTCAAACTCGTCCTCACCTTCAGCGGTGGCATCCTGGTACTGCTGGTACTCGGACACAAGATCATTCATGTTGCTCTCGGCTTCGGTGAACTCCATCTCGTCCATCCCTTCGCCGGTGTACCAATGGAGGAAGGCCTTGCGGCGGAACATGGCCGTGAATTGCTCCGAGATGCGCTTGAACAGCTCCTGGATGGCCGTGCTGTTACCGATGAAGGTGGCCGACATCTTGAGGCCGCGCGGTGGGATGTCGCACACGGCGGTCTTCACGTTGTTCGGGATCCACTCGACGAAGTAGCAGCTGTTTTTGTTCTGCACGTTGAGCATCTGCTCGTCCACTTCCTTCATCGACATCCGTCCACGGAAGATGGCCGCCGCGGTGAGGTATCGCCCGTGACGCGGGTCACAGGCGGCCATCATGTTCTTGGCGTCGAACATCTGTTGCGTGAGTTCTGGAACGGTGAGGGCACGGTATTGCTGGCTTCCGCGGGACGTGAGCGGCGCGAAACCGGGCATGAAGAAGTGAAGGCGGGGGAACGGCACCATGTTGACCGCAAGTTTGCGCAGGTCGGCGTTGAGCTGCCCGGGAAAGCGCAGGCACGTGGTCACTCCGCTCATGGTGGCCGAAACCAGGTGGTTCAGGTCCCCGTAGGTCGGAGTGGTCAGCTTGAGAGTGCGGAAGCAGATGTCGTAAAGGGCCTCGTTGTCGATGCAGAACGTCTCGTCGGTGTTCTCCACCAGCTGGTGCACCGACAGGGTGGCGTTGTACGGCTCCACCACGGTGTCGCTCACCTTGGGAGAGGGCACCACGCTGTAGGTGTTCATGATGCGGTCGGGGAACTCCTCGCGCACTTTGCTGATGAGCAGCGTACCCATTCCCGATCCCGTGCCTCCGCCGAGCGAATGGGTCATTTGGAACCCCTGCAGGCAGTCGCAGGTCTCCGCCTCCTTCCGCACCACGTCGAGCACCGAATCCACCAGCTCCGCACCCTCCGTGTAGTGTCCTTTGGCCCAGTTGTTACCGGCACCACTCTGGCCTAGGTTCAGTGCAGAGATAGTGGAAATGGAATATAATTAAACGTCACAAACAAGTGATTATCTCAGTGTCATCTCAATTCAATACGTCAGTGTTATTTTAAATACACGATATATCTGTTCATTATGTCGGGGGCGGGGGGGCGTAAATGGCAGAAAATAAAAACTTATTGAGAAATTGAATACGAATCCGTCCCGATGGAGACGTCGTTCACTGCATTCTCCATGGAGAATCCAATCATCGTTCCTCATTAAAACTTCCAATGCCGATGGAACACGATGCTCTGAAAATCAGCAACGAGTCCGTGCTCCATGTGGACCCTGTCCATGAGATTGATGACGTTGAAAAACGAAGTGCTTTTGTATATTTTTGCCTGCCACACAAACTCCTCATGGTTGTTGTTGTTGTTGTTGTTGTTGTGGGTCAATTTTTGAAATGTGCATTCATTGGTCGAACAGCTGCCTGACCCCACCCACATTTTCCACTTGACTCCACCCACCAGGGCACCCAGACTAAATAATATGGCGGCCATCTTGGTTTTCTGGTGGGCCTCTGCCGATTGCACACTGCCGGGTTGTTGGGTCAGATTCCCGTTGGCTTCGTTTGGGTCGAGTGTTGCTCGTCGAGTTAATCTTTTGAGAGTGTAGTGCGTTAAGTGTGCGTTTCCCAATCTGCCCGTCACCGGGTTTTGTCGCAGGTTGTGACCACGGACGGTGTGGTCATTCTTGTTCTGTTTCTTCGGGAAGAATTAATATATTTAATCATGTGTGCTCCTTCTGAAGGGTTCCTGTTGTTGTAGGATAAGAAATGTTACCGTTGGACCCCACTCCATTCACCTCTCATTCCCGCTTCCTCTTCTTCTTCTTCTTCAGTGGCTGGACACGGGCTTTTAAAACAGGTATTTATATGATAAAATGGACACAAGTTTCTGTTGCAGGTAAATCGATTATTTCCTTTCTACCGGTACCATCTATAATCTATATATTAATACTGAAGGACCAATTTTGTGCTCCTCCTCGCGGTCGCGTCACGTTTTTCTCGGTACTGTGACCTGGACTGAAAGAGACTTTGTACCTGTAAGGGTGCATCGCACATCGTGGCAATAGTCAACTTTCAACTCTGAAGCAGAATAAACACTTTTCGTTGAGACGGGAGCGAGGAGTGAAGAGGCGGGGGGCGGGGGATGAAGAAACGGGGGCAGGGAGTGAAGAGGGGGGGGTGGGGGATGAAGAGATGAAGGCAGGGAGTGAAGAGGTGGGGGTGTGGGATGAAGAGACAGGAGCGAGGAGTGAAGAGGCGGGGGCAGGGGATGAAGAGACGGGGGCAGGGAGTGAAGAGGTGGTGGGGCAAGGTAAGCAAATTTTTGGGCAGGGGTAAGCAAATTGAAAGTGGGAGATGGGGGGAAATGGGGCGGGGGTTGAGTGGGCGGGGGCTGGTGTGAATTAGGCGGGGTTGAGTGTGAGGGAGTGGACAGTGGGGGGGAGGCCCAGGGGAAAGTGGGGCGGGGAATCAAGAGACGCGGGCGAGGAGGGAAGGGGCGGTGGTGGGGTGGGGTAAGTAAATGTGTGGGCGGGGGTAAACAAATTGAAGACGGGAGGTGGGAGGTGGGGGGGAATGCGGCAGAGGCGGGGGATGAGTAGGAGGGGGCAAGCACGCCCTGTCCAGTCCATGTCCCTCGAGTGTGGGTGAGCTGGTGAGGGTGGTTGAATAAACGGAATCCGTCTGTGACGGGGTTTCGGCTAGTATATATTAATAGTGAAGGACCAATTTTGTGCTCCTCCTCGCGGTCGTGTCACGTTTTTCTCGGTACTGTGACCTGGACTGAAAGGAACTTCGTATCTGTAAGAGTGCAACGCACATAGTGGCAAGAGTCAAACTTCAACTCTGAAGCACAATAAACACTTTTCGTTGAGACGGGGGCGAGGAGTGAAGAGCCGGGGGCAGGGGATGAAAAGACGGGGGCAGGGAGTGAAGAGGCGGGGGATGAAGAGACGGGGGCAGGGAGTGAAGAAGCGGGGGCGGGCGGTGAATAGGCGGGGGCGGAGGGATTAAGAGACAGGGGCAGGGAGTGAAGAGGCGGGGGATGAAGAGACGGGGGCAGGGAGTGAAGAGGCGAGGGGGGAGGAAAGGTAAGCAAATTTGTGGGCCGGGGTAAGCAAATTGAAAGCGGGAGACGGGAGGGAAATGGGGTTGGGGATGAGTGGGCGGGGGCTGAGGTGAATTAGGCGGGGTTGAGTGTGAGGGGGTGGACAGGGGGGCGGGGGCCCGGGGGCAAGTGGGGCGGAGAATCAAGACACGGGGGGCGGAGAGTGAAGAGGCGGGGGTGGGTCCGGGGTAATTAAATTTTTGGGCGGGGGTAACCAAATTGAAGGCGGGGGGGATGGGCGAGGGGATGAGTAGGCGGTGGGGGGGATTGGGGCAAGGGTGGGGGATGAGTAAGCGGGGGCAAGCACGCCCTGTCCAGTCCATGTCCCTCGAGGGTGGGTGAGCTGCTGAGGGTGGTTGAATGAACGGAATCCGTCTGTGACGGGGTTTCGGCGAGTTTTTATTATTCCACGACAGCAGGAACTCCTAAAGCTTCCTCTTCTTCTTCATGTGACACACACACACACACACACACACACACACACACACACACACACACACACACACACACACACACACACACACACACCTCCTTCTTGTAATAGATATTGCATGAGAGTATAAAATTATGAAGAACATGCCCAGCGATGTGAGACACTACAAGTACTCACCAAACACAAAGTTGTCGGGTCTGAAGATTTGTCCAAAAGCACCCGAACGCACCGAGTCCATGGTCCCCGGTTCGAGGTCGACCATCACGGCACGTGGCACGTACTTACCTCCTGAAACATTCGGCGACAACTTTAAAAAGGGAAACACGACCACGGACTTCAAAGCAAAATCAACCAAAGTGTCGATTTTTAAACCCAATTGCTCGTGCTTTACGATGATGGGTATTCAAAATGGCGTCTCCGGGTGCTCGGGAATTGTGAATGTGTTTAGTGATAAAAACATTTATATTTCTGTGCAGCACAAAGCCCCGATACAACTACTTTGTGGTAGTGTCCGATACTAAAGACCAAAAACCGATCTCAGAGGTCAGATTTGTCATGCCTGGTTGGTCAGACTCATCATGCCTGGTCAGTCAGACTCGTTATGCCTGGTCAGTCAGGCTCATTATGCCTGGTCAGTCAGACTCGTTATGCCTGGTCAGTCAGGCTCATTATGCCTGGTCAGTCAGACTCCTCATGCCTGGTCGGTCAAATTTGTCATGCCTGGTCGGGCAGACTCGTCATGCCTGGTTGGTTAGACTCGTTATGCCTGATTGGACAGACTCGTCATGACTGATTTGTCAGACTTGTTATGCCTGGTCGGTCAGACTCGTCATGCCTGGTCTGTCAGATTCGTCATGCCTGGTTGGTCAGACTCATGCCTGGTCAGTCAGGCTTATTATGCCTGGTTGCTCAGATACGTCATGCCTGGTCAGTCAGACTCGTTATGCCTGGTCAGTCAGACACGTCAGGCTCATTGTGCCTGGTCAGTCAGGCTCGTTATGCCTGGTGGTCAGGCTCATTATACCTGGTCAGTCAGACTCGTTATGCCTGGTGGTCAGACTCGTCATACCTGGTCAGTCAGACACATTATGCCTGGTCAGTCAGACACGTCATGCCTGGTTGGTTAGACTCATCATGCCTGGTCAGTCAGGCTCATTATGCCTGGTTGGTCAGACCTGTCATGCCTGGTCAGTCAGACTCGTTCTGCCTGGTCAGTCAGACACGTCAGGCTGATTATGCCTGGTCAGTCAGGCTCGTTATGCCTGGTTGATCAGACTCGTCATGAGTGGTCGGTCAGGCTCATTATACCTGGTCAGTCAGACTCGTTATGCCTGGTCGGTCAGACTCGTCATGCCTGGTCAGTCAGGCTCATTATGCCTGGTTGGTCAGACCTGTCATACCTGGTCAGTCAGACACATTATGCCTGGTCAGTCAGACACGTCATGCCTGGTCGGTTAGACTCATCATGCCTGGTCAGTCAGGCTCATTATGCCTGGTTGGTCAGACCTGTCATGCCTGGTCAGTCAGACTCGTTATGCCTGGTCAGTCAGACACGTCAGGCTCATTATGCCTGGTCAGTCAGGCTTGTTATGCCTGGTCGGTCAGGCTCATTATACCTGGTCAGTTAGACTCGTTATGCCTGGTCGGTCAGACTCGTCATGCCTGGTCGGTTAGACTCATTATGCCTGGTCGGTCAGACTCGTCATGCCTGGTCAGTCAGACTCGCCATGCCTGGTCGGTCAGATTCATCATGCCTGGTTGGTCAGACTCGTCATGCCTGGTAGGTCAGATTCGTCGTGCCTGGTCGGTCAGACTCATTATGCCTGGTCAGTCAGACTCGTCATGCCTGGTCAGTTAGACTCATTATGCCTGGTCAGTCAGACTCGTCATGCCTGGACAGTCAGACTCGTCATGCCTGGTCGGTCAGATTCGTCATGCCTGGTTGGTCAGACTCATCATGCCTGGTCAGTCAGGCTCATTATGCCTGGTTGGTCAGGCTTGTCATGCCTGGTCAGTCAGACTCGTTATGCCTGGTCAGTCAGACTCGTCATGCCTGGTCGGTCAAATTTGTTTTTCCTGGTCGGTCAGACTCGTCATGCCTGGTCGGTTAGACTCATTATGCCTGGTCGGTTAGACTCGTTATGCCTGGTCAGACAAACTTGTCATGCCTGGTCGGTCAGATTCGTCATGCCTGATTGGTCAGACTCATCATGCCTGGTCAGTCAGGCTCATTATGCCTGGTTGGTCAGACTTGTCATGCCTGGTCAGACTCGTTATGCATGGTCAGTCATGCTCATTATGCCTGGTCAATCAGACTCGTCATGCCTGGTCGGTCAAATTTGTCATGCCTGGTGGGGCAGACTCGTCATGCCTGGTCGGTTGGACTCGTTGTGCCTGATTGGACAGAATCGTCAAGACTGGTTGGTCAGACTCATTACGCCTGGTCGGTCAGACTCGTCATGCCTGGTCGGTCAGATTCGTCATGCCTGGTTGGTCAGACTCATCATGCCTGGTCAGTCAGGCTCATTATGCCTGGTTGGCCAGACTTGTCATGCCTGGTCAGTCAGACTTGTCATGCCTGGTCAGTCAGACTCGTTATGCCTGGTCAGTCAGATACGTCATGCCTGGTCAGTCAGGCTTATTACGCCTGGTCCGTCAGGCTCGTTATACCTGGTCGGTCAAATATTTTTATCACCAAATATATTCACAATTCTCGAGCACCCAGAGACGCCATTTGTAATATCCATCATAGGTCAGACTTGCACATGGCATGACGTCGTCAGATTACCTGGTGGTTAGTACCAGGTGAGTGATAGTAAGTGTCAGAGTGCTGGGATGCACAAACCGAAGGCTTCGTTGTAGTAGACATTGATTCTCTCGAGCTGCAAGTCACTGTCCCCATGATAAGTGCCAGCGGGGTCGATGCCGTGCTCGTCGCTGATCACCTCCCAGAACTGGTACGGAAGGTAGAGAACGTTAGACAAGACACCGAGCCAAGGTAATACAATTCAAACGTGGTGTGATGCAAGTACTGCAATCCGAGTGTTTTTAAATGACAGGATGATGTGTCATTGGATGCAGCAACCAATCAGAGAAGGGTTTCAAAATGTACAGATTACCTGCAGACCCCGGAAGGGGGGAAAAAATGGGGAAATAAAGTTTATCATCTGACACACACACACACACACACACACACACACACACACACACACACACACACACACACACACACATACACACATCCACACACACACACACACACACACACACAAACACACACACACACACACACACACATACAAACACACCCACATACACACACATACACACACACATACACACACACATACACACATACACACACACATACACACACACACATACACACACACACACACACACACACACACACACACACACACACACACACACACACACACACACACACACACACACACACACACAAACACTTGTATTCTGCCTCGGGGCTGCTGGTTGCATCATTGGTTTGGGACACGGCTGTGCAACTGATGCAGTGCCCCTATTACCAGTACACTGGTGCTCATTTCACCAACCTCAGAAGGATGACAAACTGAGTCAACCCCACCTTGTGTTTGATAATTCAACACCGACAGGGTTGAAACGCAGGACCCTAGGATCCCAAGGCCCCCACCCCCCCCCCCACCAAACCGAAAAGCCAACAGCAGGCTTGTTGTGTGAGATGTAAACCGACATCCTGGTAAAGTTAGTGATTAGTAAACACATCACGCGAGTGTCTTTAGTACCAGGTGATTACGAATCACCAGTACCAGGTGATTTTTAGATTACGAACGTTTATTGCTTCGAACTAGTTTAAGTGTTGTAAACCGTAGTTAACACCGGTTAACAACATGCCATGGTCCATTTAAATGGTTAATTCGGCCTCATCTTGAAGCGAAACAGTTTACTGTGTTGAAAACAGGGGAGGAATCAGAAGAGTGGGAGAAGAAGAAAACAGGAAGAGTGTGATGGAGGTTATTAACGAGCTGTGGGGGAGGGGAAACCATGGAAGATGAGATATTTAATGGGGAGAGAAGGGAATGAAGATTACATTCACAAGTGAAGGATTACATTCACAAGTGAAGGATTACATACACAAGTGAAAGATTACATTCACAAGTGAAGGATTACATACACAAGTGAAGGATTACATACACAAGTGAAGGATTAAGTGAAGGATTACATCCACAAGTGAAGGATTACATCCACAAGTGAAGGATTACATACACAAGTGAAGGATTACATCGACAAGTGAAGGATTACAAACACAAGTGAAAGATTACATACACAAGTGAAGGATTACATCCACAAGTGAAGGATTAAGTAAAGGATTACATCCACAAGTGAAGGATTAAGTAAAGGATTACATATTACATACACAAGTGAAGGATTACATCCACAAGTGAAGGATTAAGTAAAGGATTACATCCACAAGTGAAGGATTAAGTAAAGGATTACATACATAAGTGAAAGATTACATCCACAAGTGAAGGATTACATACACAAGTGAAGGATTACATACACAAGTGAAGGATTACATACACAAGTGAAGGATTAAGTGAAGGATTACATCCACAAGTGAAGGATTACATCCACAAGTGAAGGATTACATCGACAAGTGAAGGATTACATACACAAGTGAAGGATTACATACACAAGTGAAGGATTACATACACAAGTGAAAGATTACATCCACAAGTGAAGGATTACATCCACAAGTGAAGGATTACATACACAAGTGAAGGATTACATACACAAGTGAAGGATTACATACACAAGTGAAGGATTAAGTGAAGGATTACATCCACAAGTGAAGGATTACATCCACAAGTGAAGGATTACATCCACAAGTGAAGGATTACATACACAAGTGAAGGATTACATCCACAAGTGAAGGATTACATCCACAAGTGAAGGATTACATCCACAAGTGAAGGATTACATACACAAGTGAAGGATTACATACACAAGTGAAGGATTACATACACAAGTGAAGGATTAAGTAAAGGATTACATCCACAAGTGAAGGATTACATCCACAAGTGAAGGATTACATACACAAGTGAAGGATTACATACACAAGTGAAGGATTACATACACAAGTGAAGGATTACATCCACAAGTGAAGGATTACATACACAAGTGAAGGATTACATACACAAGTGAAGGATTACATACACAAGTGAAGGATTACATACACAAGTGAAGGATTACATACACAAGTGAAGGATTAAGTAAAGGATTACATCCACAAGTGAAGGATTAAGTGAAGGATCATACACACGAGTGAAGGATTACATCCACAAGTGAAGGATTACATACACAAGTGAAGGATTAAGTAAAGGATTACATCCACAAGTGAAGGATTAAGTGAAAGATTACATCCACAAGTGAAGGATTAAGTGAAGGATCATACACACGAGTGAAGGATTACATCCACAAGTGAAGGATTACATACACAACTGAAGGATTACATACACAAGTGAAAGATTACATGCACAAGTGAAGGATTAAGTAAAGGATTACATCCACAAGTGAAAGATTGCATCCACAAGTGAAAGATTACATCCACAAGTGAAGGATTACATACACAAGTGAAGGATTAAGTGAAGGATTACATACACAAGTGAAGGATTACATACACAAGTGAAGGATTACATACACAAGTGAAAGATTACATACACAAGTGAAGGATTAAGTAAAGGATTACATCCACAAGTGAAGGATTACATACACAAGTGAAAGATTACATACACAAGTGAAGGATTAAGTAAAGGATTACATACACAAGTGAAGGATTACATACACAAGTGAAAGATTACATACACAAGTGAAGGATTACATACACAAGTGAAGGATTACATACACAAGTGAAGGATTACATCCACAAGTGAAGGATTACATCCACAAGTGAAGGATTACATACACAAGTGAAGGATTACATACACAAGTGAAGGATTAAGTGAAGGATTACATCCACAAGTGAAGGATTACATACACAAGTGAAGGATTACATACACAAGTGAAGGATTAAGTGAAGGATTACATCCACAAGTGAAGGATTACATCCACAAGTGAAGGATTACATCGACAAGTGAAGGATTACATACACAAGTGAAGGATTACATACACAAGTGAAGGATTAAGTAAAGGATTACATCCACAAGTGAAGGATTAAGTAAAGGATTACATACATAAGTGAAAGATTACATCCACAAGTGAAGGATTAAGTGAAGGATCATACACACGAGTGAAGGATTACATCCACAAGTGAAGGATTACATACACAAGTGAAGGATTACATACACAAGTGAAGGATTACATACACAAGTGAAAGATTACATACACAAGTGAAGGATTAAGTAAAGGATTACATCCACAAGTGAAGGATTTAGTAAAGGATTACATACATAAGTGAAAGATTACATCCACAAGTGAAGGATTAAGTGAAGAATTACACACACACACACACAAGTGAAGGATTAGGAAAAGGATTACATCCACAAGTGAAGGATTAAGTGAAGGATCATACACACGAGTGAAGGAAAAAGCACACAATCAATCAATCATTCGATGAATGAATCATTCAGTCATTCAATTTTTAGAATCGTCTTCACTCCCTCAATTTCTCCTTCACTTTCCTTCTTGCACACTCCTTTCACGTTTCTCCATTCCATCACTCCCCGTGTGTGTTCCCTCCACTCACTCGCTCTGTCCACCTCGAATCAGACACTCGTGAGTGCGAACCTTCACTCGCTCATCACACTTCATTTTCCCGCCCTTCCTGTTACGTGTTTTAAGGTTAAATCAATCCCGTCTGATTGTTGGTTTATTCTGACACGT
>NC_140979.1:170219-221773 GCF_056783735.1 Eptatretus burgeri
AACAAAACATTATAACTTCTTACACCTCATACTTTAAAATAAACATCTCACCTCAAAAAAAACATTATAACGTCTTGCACCACTCAAACTTTAAAATAAACATCTCACTTCAAAAAAACATTGTAACTTCTAACACCACCCAAACTTGAAAATAAACATCTCACCTCGAAAAAAACATTATAACTTCTTACACCACTCAAACTTTAAAATAAACATCTGACCTCGAACAAAACATTGTAACTTCTTACACCACTCAAACTTTAAAATAAACATCACACCTCCAAAACATTATAACTTCTTAACACCACCAAACTTTAAAATAAACATCTCACCTCAAAAAAAACATTATAACGTCTTACACCACTCAAACTTGAAAATAAACATCTCACCTCGAAAAAAACATTATAACTTCTTACACCACTCAAACTTTAAAATAAACATCTCACCTCAAAAAAACATTGTAACTTCGAACACCACCCAAACTTGAAAATAAACATCTCACCTCGAAAAAAACATTATAACTTCTAACACCACTCAAACGTTAAAACAAACATCTCACGTCAAAAGAAAACATTTTCACTTCTTACACCTCAAACTTTAAAATAAACATCTCACCTCGAAAAAAACATTATAACGTCTTGCACCACTCAAACTGAAAAACAAACATCTCACCTCAAAAAATTTTTTTTCACTTTTTGCACCACTCAAACTTTAAACGAAACATCTCACCTCAAAAAAAACATTTTCACTTCTGACACCACTCAAACTTTAAAATAAACATCTCACCTCAAAAAAAACATTATAACGTCTTGCACCACTCAAACTTTAAAACAAACATCTCACCTCAAAAAAAAACATTTTCACTTCTTACACCACTCAAACTTTAAAATGAACATCTCACTTAAAAAAAAAAAACATTATAACTTCTAACACCACTCAAACTTTAAAACAAACATCTCACCTCAAAAAAAACATTTTCACTTCTTACACCATTCAAACTTTAAAATAAACATCTCACCTCAAAAAAACATTATAACGTCTTGCACCACTCAAACTTTAAAATAAACATCACCTCGAAAAAAACATAATAACTTCAAACACCACCAAACTTTAAAATAAACATCTCACCTCGAAAAAAACATTATAACGTCTTACACCACTCAAACTGTAAAATAAACATCTCACCTCGAAAAAAACATTATAACTTCGAACACCACTCAAACTTTAAAATAAACATCTCACCTCAAAAAAAACATTATAACTTCTTACACCACCCAAACTTTAAAATAAACATCTCACCTCGAAAAAAACATTATAACTTCTAACACCACCCAAACTTTAAAATAAACATCTCACCTCGAAAAAAACATGATAACGTCTTGCATCACTCAAACTTTAAAATAAACATCTGACCTCGAACAAAAACATTATAACTTCTTACACGACCCAAACTTTAAAATAAACATCTCACTTCAAAAAAACATTGTAACTTCTAACACCACCCAAACTTGAAAACAAACATCTCATCTCGAAAAAAACCTGAAAACTTCTTACACCACTCAAACTTTAAAATAAACATCTGACCTCTAAGAAAACATTATAACTTCTTACACCTCAAACTTTAAAATAAACATCTCACCTCAAAAAAACATTATAACTAAACGACCCAAACTTTAAAATAAACATCTCACCTCAAAAAAACATTGTAACTTCTAACACCACCCAAACTTGAAAATAAACATCTCACCTCGAAAAAAACATTATAACTTCTTACACCACTCAAACTTTAAAATAAACATCTGACCTCGAACAAAACATTATAACTTCTTACACCTCAAACTTTAAAATAAACATCTCACCTCGAAAAAAACATTATAACGTCTTGCACCACTCAAACTTTAAAATAAACATCTGACCTCGAACAAAACATTATAACTTCTTACACGACCCAAACTTTAAAATAAACATCTCACTTCAAAAAAACATTGTAACTTCTAACACCACCCAAACTTGAAAACAAACATCTCATCTCGAAAAAAACATGAAAACTTCTTCCACCACTCAAACTTTAAAATAAACATCTGACCTCGAACAAAACATTATAACTTCTTACACCTCATACTTTAAAATAAACATCTCACCTCAAAAAAAACATTATAACGAAACGACCCAAACTTTAAAATAAACATCTCACCTCAAAAAAACATTGTAACTTCTAACACCACCCAAACTTTAAAATAAACATCTCACCTCGAAAAAAACATGATAACGTCTTGCATCACTCAAACTTTAAAATAAACATCTGACCTCGAACAAAACATTATAACTTCTTACACCTCAAACTTTAAAATAAACATCTCACCTCAAAAAAAACATTATAACTTCTTACACCACTCAAACTTTAAAATAAACATCTCACCTCAAAACACCACTCAAACCTTTAAAATGAAACATCTCACCTCAAAAAAAACATTAAAACTTCAAACACCACTCAAACTTTAAAATAAACATCTCACCTCAAAAAAAACATTATACACCACTCAAACTTTAAAATAAACATCTCACCTCAAAAAAAACATTATAACTTCTTACACCACTCAAACTTTAAAATAAACATCTCACCTCAAAAAAAATATTTTCACTTCTTACACCACCAAAACTTTAAAATGAACATCTCACCTCAAAAAAACATTATAACGTCTTGCACCACTCAAACTTAAAAACAAACATCTCACCTCAAAAAAAAATATTTTCACTTTTTGCACCACTCAAACTTTAAAATAAACATCTCACCTCGAAAAAAACATTATAACTTCTTACACCACTCAAACTTTAAAATAAACATCTGACCTCGAACAAAACATTGTAACTTCTTTCACCTCAAACTTTAAAACAAACATCTCACCTCAAAAAAAAACATTATAACTTCTTACACCACTCAAACTTTAAAATAAACATCACACCTCAAAAAAAATATTTTCACTTCTTACACCACTCAACCTTTAAAATGAACATCTCACCTCAAAAAAAAACATTAAAACTTCAAACACCACTCAAACTTTAAAACAAACATCTCACCTCAAAAAAAATATTTTCACTTCTTACACCACTCAAACTTTAAAATGAACATCTCACCTCAAAAAAAAACATTAAAACTTCAAACACCACTCAAACTTTAAAACAAACATCTCACCTCAAAAAAAACATTTTCACTTCTTACACCTCAAACTTTAAAATAAACATCTCACCTCAAAAAAACATTGTAACTTCTAACACCACCCAAACTTGAAAATAAACATCTCACCTCGAAAAAAACATTATAACTTCTTACACCTCAAACTTTAAAACAAACATCTCACCTCAAAAAAAAACATTATAACTTCTTACACCACTCAAACTTTAAAATAAACATCTCACCTCAAAAAAAACATTATAACGTCTTGCACCACTCAAACTTTAAAACAAACATCTCACCTCAAAAAAAATATTTTCACTTCTTTCACCACTCAAACTTTAAAATGAACATCTCACTTAAAAAAAAAAACATTATAACTTCTAACACCACTCAAACTTTAAAACAAACATCTCACCTCAAAAAAAACATTTTCACTTCTTACACCATTCAAACTTTAAAATAAACATCTCACCTCAAAAAAACATTATAACGTCTTGCACCACTCAAACTTTTAAATAAACATCACCTCGAAAAAAACATAATGACTTCAAACACCACCAAACTTTAAAATAAACATCTCACCTCAAAAAAAACATTATAACGTCTTACACCACTCAAACTGTAAAATAAACATCTCACCTCGAAAAAAACATTGTAACTTCTAACACCACCCAAACTTGAAAACAAACATCTCATCTCGAAAAAAACCTGAAAACTTCCTACACCACTCAAACTTTAAAATAAACATCTGACCTCGAACAAAACATTATAACTTCTTACACCTCAAACTTTAAAATAAACATCTCACCTCGAAAAAAACATTATAACGTCTTGCACCACTCAAACTTTAAAATAAACATCTGACCTCGAACAAAACATTATAACTTCTTACACGACCCAAACTTTAAAATAAACATCTCACTTCAAAAAAACATTGTAACTTCTAACACCACCCAAACTTGAAAACAAACATCTCATCTCGAAAAAAACATGAAAACTTCTTCCACCACTCAAACTTTAAAATAAACATCTGACCTCGAACAAAACATTATAACTTCTTACACCTCATACTTTAAAATAAACATCTCACCTCAAAAAAACATTATAACGAAACGACCCAAACTTTAAAATAAACATCTCACCTCAAAAAAACATTATAACTTCTAACACCACCCAAACTTTAAAATAAACATCTCACCTCGAAAAAAACATGATAACGTCTTGCATCACTCAAACTTTAAAATAAACATCTGACCTCGAACAAAACATTATAACTTCTTACACGACCCAAACTTTAAAATAAACATCTCACTTCAAAAAACATTGTAACTTCTAACACCACCCAAACTTGAAAACAAACATCTCATCTCGAAAAAAACATGAAAACTTCTTACACCACTCAAACTTTAAAATAAACATCTGACCTCGAACAAAACATTATAACTTCTTACACCTCAAACTTTAAAATAAACATCTCACCTCAAAAAAAACATTATAACTTCTTACACCACTCAAACTTTAAAATAAACATCTCACCTCAAAAAAAATATTTTCACTTCTTACACCACTCAACCTTTAAAATGAACATCTCACCTCAAAAAAAAAACATTAAAACTTCAAACACCACTCAAACTTTAAAACAAACATCTCACCTCAAAAAAAATATTTTCACTTCTTACACCACTCAACCTTTAAAATGAACATCTCACCTCAAAAAGAAACATTAAAACTTCAAACACCACTCAAACTTTAAAACAAACATCTCACGTCAAAAGAAAACATTTTCACTTCTTACACCATTCAAACTTTAAAATAAACATCTCACCTCAAAAAAACATTATAACGTCTTGCACCACTCAAACTTAAAAACAAACATCTCACCTCAAAAAAAATATTTTCACTTTTTGCACCACTCAAACTTTAAACTAAACATCTCACCTCAAAAAAAACATTTTCACTTCTGACACCACTCAAACTTTAAAATAAACATCTCACCTCAAAAAAAACATTATAACGTCTTGCACCACTCAAACTTTAAAACAAACATCTCACCTCAAAAAAAATATTTTCACTTCTTTCACCACTCAAACTTTAAAATGAACATCTCACTTAAAAAAAAACATTATAACTTCTAACACCACTCAAACTTTAAAACAAACATCTCACCTCAAAAAAAACATTTTCACTTCTTACACCATTCAAACTTTAAAATAAACATCTCACCTCAAAAAAACATTATAACGTCTTGCACCACTCAAACTTTTAAATAAACATCACCTCGAAAAAAACATAATGACTTCAAACACCACCAAACTTTAAAATAAACATCTCACCTCAAAAAAAACATTATAACGTCTTACACCACTCAAACTGTAAAATAAACATCTCACCTCGAAAAAAACATTGTAACTTCTAACACCACCCAAACTTGAAAACAAACATCTCATCTCGAAAAAAACCTGAAAACTTCTTACACCACTCAAACTTTAAAATAAACATCTGACCTCGAACAAAACATTATAACTTCTTACACCTCAAACTTTAAAATAAACATCTCACCTCAAAAAAACATTATAACTAAACGACCCAAACTTTAAAATAAACATTAACAAATTTTAACTTCTTACACCACTCAAACTTTAAAATAAACATCTGAAACAAAACATATAAACATCAAACTTTAAAATAAACCTCACCTGAAAAAAACAAAACGTCTTGCACTATTCAAACTTTAAAATAAACATCTGACCTCGAACAAAACATTCCAACACCTTCTAACACCACGCAAACTTGAAAATAAACAAACTTGAAAATAAACATCTCACCTCGAAACTTCTTACACCTCATATATTGTAACTTCTTACATCTCACCTCAAAAAAACATTTAAACCACCCACTCAAACTTTAAACATCTCACCTCGAAAAACACTAAACTTTTAAAACGTCTTGCACCACTCAAACTTTAAAATAAACATCTCAAAACTCGAAAAAAACATTATAACTTCTTACACCACTCAAACTTTTAAACCTTTAAAATAAACATCTGACCTCGAACAAAACAAACTTGTAACTTCTTTCACCTCAAACTTTAAAACAAACATCTCACCGTCTCAAAAAAACATAAACATCTCACCTCTTACAAAAAAATCACTCAAACACCACTCAAACTTTAAAATAAACATCTCACACCTCAAAATTCAATATTATTCACCTCGAAAAAAACACACGTCTGCACCACTCAAACTTTAAAATAAACATCTGACCTCGAACAAAACATTATAATTTCTTACACACCACTCAAACTTAAAAACAAACTTCTCACCTCAAAAAAAATATTTTCACTTCTTACACCACTCAACCTTTAAAATGAACATCTCACCTCAAAAAGAAACATTAAAACTTCAAACACCACTCAAACTTTAAAACAAACATCTCACGTCAAAAGAAAACATTTTCACTTCTTACAACATTCAAACTTTAAAATAAACATCTCACCTCAAAAAAACATTATAACTTCTTACACCACTCAAACTTTAAAATAAACATCTGACCTCGAACAAAACATTATAACTTCTTACACCTCAAACTTTAAAACAAACATCTCACCTCAAAAAAAAACATTATAACTTCTTACACCACTCAAACTTTAAAATAAACATCTCACCTCAAAAAAAACATTATAACGTCTTGCACCACTCAAACTTTAAAACAAACATCTCACCTCAAAAAAAATATTTTCACTTCTTTCACCACTCAAACTTTAAAATGAACATCTCACTTAAAAAAAAAAACATTATAACTTCTAACACCACTCAAACTTTAAAACAAACATCTCACCTCAAAAAAAACATTTTCACTTCTTACACCATTCAAACTTTAAAATAAACATCTCACCTCAAAAAAAACATTATAACGTCTTACACCACTCAAACTGTAAAATAAACATCTCACCTCGAAAAAAACATTATAACTTCGAACACCACTCAAACTTTAAAATAAACATCTCACCTCAAAAAAAACATTATAACTTCTTACACCACCCAAACTTTAAAATAAACATCTCACCTCGAAAAAAACATTCTAACTTCTAACACCACCCAAACTTTAAAATAAACATCTCACCTCGAAAAAAACATTATAACGTCTTGCACCACTCAAACTTTAAAATAAACATCTGACCTCGAACAAAACATTATAACTTCTTACACGACCCAAACTTTAAAATAAACATCTCACTTCAAAAAAACATTATAACTTCTTACCACCCCAAACTTGAAAACAAACATCTCATCTCGAAAAAACCCTGAAACTTCTAACACCACTCAAACTTTAAAAATAAAAACATCGACTCCTAACAAAGCAGTATAACTTCTTACACCTCAAACTTTAAAATAAACATCTCACCTCAAAAAAAATGATATAACGAAACGACCCAAACTTTAAAATAAACATCTCACCTCAAAAAAACATTGTAACTATACACACCACCAAAACTTGAAAATAAACATCTCACCTAGAAAAAAAACATTATAACTTCTTACCTCAAACTTTCGAAATAAACATCTCACCTCGAAAAAAACATGATAACGTCTTGCACATAAACTTTAAAATAAACATCTGACCTCGAACAAAACATTATAACTTCTTACAGAACCCAAACTGGTAACCGTCTTCAAAAAAACATTTATGACTTCTAACACCACCAAAGCAAAAAGAACAAACATCCTGTCTCAAAAAAAAACATGAAAACTGTTCCAACCACTCAAACTTTAAAATAAACATCTGACCTCGAACAAAACATTATAACTTCTTACACGACCCAAACTTTTAAAATAAACATCTCACTTCAAAAAAACATTACAACTTCTCCACCACCAAAACTTGAATAAACATCTCACCTAGAAAAAAGCATTATAACTGTACACCACTCAAACTTTAAAATAAACATCTGACCTCAAGAACAAACATTATAGCCAACTTCTTACACCTCAAACTTTAAAATAAACATCTCATCTCCAAAAAAAACACCAAAACTTCTTACACCACTAAAACTTTAAAATAAACATACAGCCTCTAACAAAACATTATAACTTCTTACACCTCAAACTTTAAAATAAATATCTCACACCTCGAAAAAAACATTACAACGTCTTGCACCACTCAAACTGAAAAACAAACATCTCACCTCAAAAAATTTTTTTTCACTTTTACACCCTCAAACTTTAAACGAAACATCTCACCTCAAAAAAAACATTTTCACTTCTGACACCACTCAAACTTTAAAATAAACATCTCACCTCAAAAACATTATAACGTCTTGCACCACTCAAACTTCAAAACAAACATCTCACCTCAAAAAAAGCATTTTTTCACTTCTTACACCACTCAAACTTTAAAATAGACATCTCACTTAACCATTATAACTTCTAACACCACTCAAACTTTAAAACAAACATCTCACCTCAAAAAAAACATTTTCACTTCTTACACCATTCAAACTTTAAAATAAACATCTGACCTCGAACAAAACATTATAACTTCTTACACCTCAAACTTTAAAATAAACATCTCAACTCAAAAAAACATTATAACGTCTTGCACCACTCAAACTTTTAAATAAACATCACCTCAAAAAAAACATAATAACTTCAAACACCACTCAAACTGTAAAATAAACATCTCACCTCGAAAAAAAACATTATAACTTCGAACACCACTCAAACTTTAAAATAAACATCTCACCTCAAAAAAAACATTATAACTTCTTACACGACCCAAACTTTAAAATAAACATCTCACTTCAAAAAAACATTGTAACTTCTAACACCACCCAAACTTGAAAACAAACATCTCATCTCGAAAAAAACATGAAAACTTCTTACACCACTCAAACTTTAAAATAAACATCTGACCTCTAACAAAACATTATAACTTCTTCCACCTCAAACTTTAAAATAAACATCTCACCTCAAAAAAACATTGTAACTTCTAACACCACCCAAACTTGAAAATAAACATCTCACCTCGAAAAAAACATTATAACTTCTTACACCACTCAAACTTTAAAATAAACATCTGACCTCGAACAAAACATTATAACTTCTTTCACCTCAAACTTTAAAAAAAATATCTCACCTCGAAAAAAACATTATAACGTCTTGCACCACTCAAACTTGAAAATAAACATCTCACCTCAAAAAAACATTATAACTTCTAACACCACCCAAACTTTAAAATAAACATCTCACCTCCGAAAAAAAAAACGCAATGCGTCTTGCATCACTCAAACTTTAAAATAAACATCTGACCTCGAACAAAAACATTATAACTTCTTACCCGACCCAAACTTTAAAATAACTCTCACTTCAAAAAAACATTGTAACTTCTAACACCACCCAAACTTGAAAAAAACATCTCATCTCGAAAAAAACCGAGAAACTTCTAACACCACTCAAACTTTTAAAATAAACATCTGACCTCTAACAAAACATTATAACTTCTTACATAAACTTTAAAATAAACATCTCTACCTCGAAAAAAACATTATATGACTTGACCCAAACTTTGAAATAAACATCTCACCTCAAAAAAACATTGTAACTTCTCACCCCAAATTTGAAAACAAACATCTCACCTAGAAAAAAACAGCCTGAAAAGCTTCTTACACCGCTCAAACTTTAAAATAAACATCTGACCTCGAACGAAACATTATAACTTCTTACACCTCATACTTTGAAATAAACATCTCACCTCAAAAAAAACATTGTAACTAAACGACCCAAACTTTAAATAAACATCTCACCTCAAAAACATTGTAACTTCTAACACCACCCAAACGAGAATAAACATCTCACCTCGAAAAAAACATTACTTATTTAATGCACTCAAACTTTAAAATAAACATCTCACACTCAAAAAAACATTTTCACTTCTTACACCACAAACTTTAAAACAAACATCTCACCTCAAAAAAAAAACATTATAACGTCTTTTTCCCGCTCAAACTTTTAAATAAACATCACCTCGAAAAAAACATGACTTCAAACACCACCAAACTTTAAAATAAACATCTCACCTCAAAAAAAAACATTATAACGTCTTACATCACTCAAACTGCAAAATAAACATCTCACCTCGAAAAAAACATTGTAACTTCTAACACCACCCAAACTTGAAAACAAACATCTCATCTCGAAAAAAAACCTGAAAACTTCTTACACCACTCAAACTTTAAAATAAACATCTGACCTCGAACAAAACATTATAACTTCTTACACCTCAAACTTTAAAATAAACATCTCACCTCAAAAAAAACATTATAACTAAACGACCCAAACTTTAAAATAAGCATCTCACCTCAAAAAAAAACATTGTAACTTCAACACCACCCAAACTTGAAAATAAACATCTCACCTCGAAAAAAACATTGTAACTTCTTTCACCTCAAACTTTAAAATAAACATCTCACCTCGAAAAAAACATTATAACGTCTTTTCACTCAAACTTTTAAAATAAACATCTGACCTCGAATAAAAAACATTATAACTTCTTCCACGACCCAAACTTTAAAATAAACATCTCACTTCAAAAAAACATTGTAACTTCTCACACCACCCAAACTTGAAAACAAACATCTCATCTCGAAAAAAACATGAAAAACTTCTTCACACCACTCAAACTTTAAAATAAACATCTGACCTCGAAGACAAAACATTATAACTTACAACACACCTCACTTTAAAATAAACATCTCACCTCGAAAAAAAACATTATAACTTCTTACACCACCCAAACTTAAAAAATAAACATCTCACCTCGAAAAAAAAACATGATAACGTCTTGCATCACTCAAACTTTAAAATAAACATCTGACCTCGAACAAAACATTATAATTTCTTTCACGACCCAAACTTTAAAATAAACATCTCACTTCAAAAAAACATTGTAACTTCTAACACCACCCAAACTTGAAAACAAACATCTCATCTCGAAAAAAACCTGAAAACTTCTTACACCACTCAAACTTTAAAATAAACATCTGACCTCTAACAAAACATTATAACTTCTTACACCTCAAACTTTAAAATAAACATCTCACCTCAAAAAAACATTATAACTAAACGACCCAAACTTTAAAATAAACATCTCACCTCAAAAAACATTGTAACTTCTAACACCACCCAAACTTGAAAATAAACATCTCACCTCGAAAAAAACATTATAACTTCTTACACCACTCAAACTTTAAAATAAACATCTGACCTCGAACAAAACATTATAACTTCTTACACCTCAAACTTTAAAATAAACATCTCACCTCGAAAAAAACATTATAACGTCTTGCACCACTCAAACTTTAAAATAAACATCTGACCTCGAACAAAACATTATAACTTCTTACACGACCCAAACTTTAAAATAAACATCTCACTTCAAAAAACATTGTAACTTCTAACACCACCCAAACTTGAAAACAAACATCTCATCTCGAAAAAAACATGAAAACTTCTTCCACCACTCAAACTTTAAAATAAACATCTGACCTCGAACAAAACATTATAACTTCTTACACCTCATACTTTAAAATAAACATCTCACCTCAAAAAAAACATTATAACTTTAAAATAAACATCTCACCTCAAAAAAAACATCAAACTTTAAAATAAACATAACACCACTCAAACTTTAAAATAAACATCTCCTCGAAAAAAACATACACCACTCAAACTTTAAAATAAACATCTCACCTCACCACTCAAACTTTAAAATAAACATCTCACCTCAAAAAAACATCACCACTCAAACTTTAAAATAAACATCTCACCTCAAAAAAAACATTATACCTTCTTACACCTCAAACTTTAAAATAAACATCTCACCTCAAAAAAACATTGTAACTTCTAACACCACCCAAACTTTAAAATAAACATCTCACCTCAAAAAAACATTATAACGTCTTGCACCACTCAAACTTTAAAACAAACATCTCACCTCAAAAAAAATATTATAACGTCTTGCACCTCAAACTTTAAAATAAACATCTCACCTCAAAAAAAACATTATAACTTCTAACACCACTCAAACTTTAAAACAAACATCTCACCTCAAAAAAAACATTTAATCTTCTAACACGATTCAAACTTTAAAATAAACATCTCACCTCAAAAAAAAACATTTTTACGTCTTGCATCACTCAAACTTTAAAATAAACATCTCACCTCAAAAAAAACATTATAACGTCTTACACCACTCAAACTGTAAAATAAACATCTCACCTCGAAAAAAACATTATAACGTCTTGCATCACTCAAACTTTAAAATAAACATCTGACCTCAAACAAAACATTATAACTTCTTACACCTCAAACTTTAAAATAAACATCTCACCTCAAAAAAACATTGTAACTTCTTACACCACTCAAACTTTAAAATCAACATCTCACCTCAAAAAAGATTATAACTTCTTACACCACTCAAACTTTAAAATAAACATCTCACCTCAAAAAAACATTATAACTTCTTACACCACTCAAACTTTAAAATAAACATCTCACCTCAAAAAAAACATTATAACTTCTTACACCACTCAAACTTTAAAATAAACATCTCACCTCAAAAAAAACATTATAACTTCTTACACGACCCAAACTTTAAAATAAACATCTCACCTCAAAAAAACATTGTAACTTCTAACACCACCCAAACTTGAAAATAAACATCTCACCTCAAAAAAAATATTTTCACTTCTTACACCACTCAAACTTTAAAATAAACATCTGACCTCGAACAAAACATTATAACTTCTTGCACCTCAAACTTTAAAATAAACATCTCACCTCAAAAAAAACATTATAACTTCTTACACCACTCAAACTTTAAAATAAACATCTCACCTCAAAAAAACATGAAAACTTCAAACACCACTCAAACTTTAAAATAAACATCTGACCTCGAACGAAACATTATAACTTCTTACACCACTCAAACTTTAAAATAAACATCTGACCTCTAACAAAACATTATAACTTCTTCCACCTCAAACTTTAAAATAAACATCTCACCTCAAAAAAACATTGTAACTTCTAACACCACCCAAACTTGAAAATAAACATCTCACCTCGAAAAAAACATTATAACTTCTTACACCACTCAAACTTTAAAATAAACATCTGACCTCGAACAAAACATTATAACTTCTTACACCTCAAACTTTAAAATAAACATCTCACCTCGAAAAAAACATTATAACGTCTTGCACCACTCAAACTTTAAAATAAACATCTGACCTCGAACAAAACATTATAACTTCTTACACGACCCAAACTTTAAAATAAACATCTCAATTCAAAAAACATTGTAACTTCTAACACCACCCAAACTTGAAAACAAACATCTCATCTCGAAAAAAACATGAAAACTTCTTCCACCACTCAAACTTTAAAATAAACATCTGACCTCGAACAAAACATTATAACTTCTTACACCTCATACTTTAAAATAAACATCTCACCTCAAAAAAACATTATAACGAAACGACCCAAACTTTAAAATAAACATCTCACCTCAAAAAAACATTATAACTTCTAACACCACCCAAACTTTAAAATAAACATCTCACCTCGAAAAAAACATGATAACGTCTTGCATCACTCAAACTTTAAAATAAACATCTGACCTCGAACAAAACATTATAACTTCTTACACGACCCAAACTTTAAAATAAACATCTCACTTCAAAAAAACATTGTAACTTCTAACACCACCCAAACTTGAAAACAAACATCTCATCTCGAAAAAAACATGAAAACTTCTTACACCACTCAAACTTTAAAATAAACATCTGACCTCGAACAAAACATTATAACTTCTTACACCTCAAACTTTAAAATAAACATCTCACCTCAAAAAAAACATTATAACTTCTTACACCACTCAAACTTTAAAATAAACATCTCACCTCAAAAAAAATATTTTCACTTCTTACACCACTCAACCTTTAAAATGAACATCTCACCTCAAAAAAAACATTAAAACTTCAAACACCACTCAAACTTTAAAACAAACATCTCACCTCAAAAAAAATATTTTCACTTCTTACACCACTCAACCTTTAAAATGAACATCTCACCTCAAAAAGAAACATTAAAACTTCAAACACCACTCAAACTTTAAAACAAACATCTCACGTCAAAAGAAAACATTTTCACTTCTTACACCATTCAAACTTTAAAATAAACATCTCACCTCAAAAAAACATTATAACGTCTTGCACCACTCAAACTTAAAAACAAACATCTCACCTCAAAAAAAAATATTTTCACTTTTTGCACCACTCAAACTTTAAACTAAACATCTCACCTCAAAAAAAACATTTTCACTTCTGACACCACTCAAACTTTAAAATAAACATCTCACCTCAAAAAAAACATTATATTATCTCACCTCAAACTTTTAAAATAAACATCTCAAACTTCAAACTTAAAAACTAAACATCTAAACACCACTCAAACTTTAAAATAGACATCTCACCTCAAAAAAACATGATAACTTCTTACACCACTCAAACTTTAAAATCAACATCTCACCTCAAAAAACATTATAACTTCTTACACCACTCAAACTTTAAAACAAACATCTCACCTCAAAAAAAACATTTTCACTTCTTACACCATTCAAACTTTAAAATAAACATCTCACCTCAAAAAAAACATTATAACTTCTTACACCACTCAAACTTTAAAATAAACATCTCACCTCAAAAAAAACATTATAACTTCTTACACGACCCAAACTTTAAAATAAACATCTCACCTCAAAAAAACATTATAACGTCTTGCACCACTCAAACTTTAAAACAAACATCTCACCTCAAAAAAAACATTATAACTTCCAACACCACTCAAACTTTAAAACAAACATCTCACCTCAAAAAAAACATTATAACTTCTTACACCATTCAAACTTTAAAATAAACATCTCACCTCAAAAAAAACATTTTCACTTCTTACACCACTCAAACTTTAAAATGAACATCTCACTTAAAAAAAAAACATTATAACGTCAAACACCACTCAAACTTTAAAATAAACATCTCACCTCAAAAAAACATTGCAACTTCTAACACCACCCAAACTTTAAAATAAACATCTCACCTCGAACAAAACATTATAACTTCTTACACCACTCAAACTTTAAAACAAACATCTCACGTCAAAAGAAAACATTTTCACTTCTTACACCATTCAAACTTTAAAATAAACATCTCACCTCAAAAAAAACATTATAACGTCTTGCACCACTCAAACTTTAAAACAAACATCTCACCTCAAAAAAAATATTTTCACTTCTTTCACCACTCAAACTTTAAAATGAACATCTCACTTAAAAAAAAAAAACATTATAACTTCTAACACCACTCAAACTTTAAAACAAACATCTCACCTCAAAAAAAACATTTTCACTTCTTACACCATTCAAACTTTAAAATAAACATCTCACCTCAAAAAAACATTATAACGTCTTGCACCACTCAAACTTTTAAATAAACATCACCTCGAAAAAAAACATTATAACGTCTTACATCACTCAAACTGTAAAATAAACATCTCACCTCGAAAAAAACATTGTAACTTCTAACACCACCCAAACTTGAAAACAAACATCTCATCTCGAAAAAAACCTGAAAACTTCTTACACCACTCAAACTTTAAAATAAACATCTGACCTCGAACAAAACATTATAACTTCTTACACCTCAAACTTTAAAATAAACATCTCACCTCAAAAAAAACATTATAACTAAACGACCCAAACTTTAAAATAAACATCTCACCTCGAAAAAAACATGATAACGTCTTGCATCACTTAAACTTTAAAATAAACATCTGACCTCGAACAAAACATTATAATTTCTTGCACGACCCAAACTTTAAAATAAACATCTCACTTCAAAAAAACATTGTAACTTCTAACACCACCCAAACTTGAAAATAAACATCTCACCTCGAAAAAAACATTGTGACTTCTTACACCTCAAACTTTAAAATAAACATCTCACCTCGAAAAAAACATTATAACGTCTTGCACCACTCAAACTTTAAAATAAACATCTGACCTCGAACAAAACATTATAACTTCTTACACGACGCAAACTTTAAAATAAACATCTCACTTCAAAAAAACATTGTAACTTCTAACACCACCCAAACTTAAAAACAAACAACTCATCTCGAAAAAAACATGAAAACTTCTTCCACCACTCAAACTTTAAAATAAACATCTGACCTCGAACGAAACATTATAACTTCTTACACCTCAAACTTTAAAATAAACATCTCACCTCGAAAAAAAACATTATAACGTCTTGCACCACTCAAACTTTAAAATAAACATCTGACCTCGAACAAAACATTATGACTTCTGACACGACCCAAACTTTAAAATAAACATCTCACCTCGAAAAAAACATTGTAACTTCTAACACCACCCAAACTTGAAAACAAACATCTCATCTCGAAAAAAACCTGAAAACTTCTTACACCACTCAAACTTTAAAATAAACATCTGACCTCGAACAAAACATTATAACTTCTTACACCTCAAACTTTAAAATAAACATCTCACCTCAAAAAAAACATTATAACGAAACGACCCAAACTTTAAAATAAACATCTCACCTCGAAAAAAACATGATAACGTCTTGCATCACTCAAACTTTAAAATAAACATCTGACCTCGAACAAAACATTATAATTTCTTACACGACCCAAACTTTAAAATAAACATCTCACTTCAAAAAAACATTGTAACTTCTAACACCACCCAAACTTGAAAATAAACATCTCACCTCGAAAAAAACATGATAACGTCTTGCATCACTCAAACTTTAAAATAAACATCTGACCTCGAACAAAACATTATAATTTCTTACACGACCCAAACTTTAAAATAAACATCTCACTTCAAAAAAACATTGTAACTTCTAACACCACCCAAACTTGAAAATAAACATCTCACCTCGAAAAAAACATTGTGACTTCTTACACCTCAAACTTTAAAATAAACATCTCACCTCGAAAAAAACATTATAACGTCTTGCACCACTCAAACTTTAAAATAAACATCTGACATGATCATGCTACTAACTTCTTACACGACGCAAACTTTAAAATAAACATGTCACTTCAAAAAAACATTGTAACTTCTAACACCACCCAAACTTAAAAACAAACATCTCATCTCGAAAAAAACATGAAAACTTCTTCCACCACTCAAACTTTAAAATAAACATCTGACCTCGAACGAAACATTATAACTAAACGACCTCAAACTTTAAAATAAACATCCATCTCACCTCAAAAAACTACATTGTAACTATAACTAACGCACCCACTCAAACTTAAGAAAATAAACATCTCACCTAACAAAACATTAAAAAACATGACACCTCAACTTCTTACACCACTCTCACCTCAAAAACATTATAACTTCTTACACCACTCAAACATCTGACCTCGAACAAAAACATAATAACACACCTACAAACTTTAAAATAAACACTCTCACCTCGAAAAATGAACATCTCACCTCAAAAAGAAACAATAAAACTCTTGCAAACACTACTCAAACTTTAAAATAAACATCTCACCTCGAAAAGAAAGCATTATAACTAACTTACACCTTCAAACTTTAAAATAAACATCTCACCTCGAAAAAAACATTATAACGTCTTGCACCACTCAAACTTTAAAAACAAACATCTCTGACCTCGAAAAAAACATGAAAACTTCTTACACTTTTGCACACTCAAACTTTAAAAGAAACATCTCAGCTCCAAAAAAAACATTGTCAACAACACCATCCCAAACTTGAAAACAAACATCTCATCTTAAAAAAAAAAAACATGAAAACCAAACCATACCACTCAAACTACAAAAATAAACATCTGACCTCGAACAAAACATTATAACTTCTTACACCTCATACTTCAAAATAATCATCTCACCCTCAAAAAAAAACATTATAGCTAAGAAAGCCTTCAAACTTTAAAATAAACCATCTCACCTCAAAAAAACATTGTAACTTCTAACACCACCCAAACTTTAAAATAAACATCTCACCTCGAAAAAAACATGATGACGTCTTGCACCACTCAAACTTTAAAATAAACATCTGACCTCGAACAAAACATTATAACTTCTTACACGACCCAAACTTTAAAATAAACATCTCACTTCAAAAAAACATTGCAACTTCTAACACCACCCAAACTTGAAAACAAACATCTTATCTCGAAAAAAACATGAAAACTTCTTCCACCACTCAAACTTTAAAATAAACATCTGACCTCTAACAAAACATTATAACTTCTTACACCTCAAACTTTAAAATAAACATCTCACCTCAAAAAAAACATTATAACGAAACGACCCAAATTTTAAAATAAACATCTCACCTCAAAAAAACATTGTAACTTCTAACACCACCCAAACTTGAAAATAAACATCTCACCTCGAAAAAAACATTATAACTTCTTACACCACTCAAACTTTAAAATAAACATCTGACCTCGAACAAAACATTATAACTTCTTACACCTCAAACTTTAAAATAAACATCTCACCTCGAAAAAAACATTATAACGTCTTGCACCACTCAAACTTTAAAATAAACATCTGACCTCGAACAAAACATTATAACTTCTTACACGACCCAAACTTTAAAATAAACATCTCACTTCAAAAAAACATTGTAACTTCTAACACCACCCAAACTTGAAAACAAACATCTCATCTCGAAAAAAACATGAAAACTTCTTCCACCACTCAAACTTTAAAATAAACATCTGACCTCGAACAAAACATTATAACTTCTTACACCTCATACTTTAAAATAAACATCTCACCTCAAAAAAAACATTATAACGAAACGACCCAAACTTTAAAATAAACATCTCACCTCAAAAAAACATTATAACTTCTAACACCACCCAAACTTTAAAATAAACATCTCACCTCGAAAAAAACATGATAACGTCTTGCATCACTCAAACTTTAAAATAAACATCTGACCTCGAACAAAACATTATAACTTCTTACACGACCCAAACTTTAAAATAAACATCTCACTTCAAAAAAACATTGTAACTTCTAACACCACCCAAACTTGAAAACAAACATCTCATCTCGAAAAAAACATGAAAACTTCTTACACCACTCAAACTTTAAAATAAACATCTGACCTCGAACAAAACATTATAACTTCTTACACCTCAAACTTTAAAATAAACATCTCACCTCAAAAAAACATTATAACTTCTTACACCACTCAAACTTTAAAATAAACATCTCACCTCAAAAAAAATATTTTCACTTCTTACACCACTCAACCTTTAAAATGAACATCTCACCTCAAAAAAAACATTAAAACTTCAAACACCACTCAAACTTTAAAACAAACATCTCACCTCAAAAAAATATTTTCACTTCTTACACCACTCAACCTTTAAAATGAACATCTCACCTCAAAAAGAAACATTAAAACTTCAAACACCACTCAAACTTTAAAACAAACATCTCACGTCAAAAGAAAACATTTTCACTTCTTACACCATTCAAACTTTAAAATAAACATCTCACCTCAAAAAAACATTATAACGTCTTGCACCACTCAAACTTAAAAACAAACATCTCACCTCAAAAAAAATATTTTCACTTTTTGCACCACTCAAACTTTAAACTAAACATCTCACCTCAAAAAAACATTTTCACTTCTGACACCACTCAAACTTTAAAATAAACATCTCACCTCAAAAAAACATTATAACGTCTTGCACCACTCAAACTTTAAAACAAACATCTCACCTCAAAAAAAATATTTTCACTTCTTTCACCACTCAAACTTTAAAATGAACATCTCACTTAAAAAAAAAAAACATTATAACTTCTAACACCACTCAAACTTTAAAACAAACATCTCACCTCAAAAAAACATTTTCACTTCTTACACCATTCAAACTTTAAAATAAACATCTCACCTCAAAAAAACATTATAACGTCTTGCACCACTCAAACTTTTAAATAAACATCACCTCGAAAAAAACATAATGACTTCAAACACCACCAAACTTTAAAATAAACATCTCACCTCAAAAAAAACATTATAACGTCTTACACCACTCAAACTGTAAAATAAACATCTCACCTCGAAAAAAACATTGTAACTTCTAACACCACCCAAACTTGAAAACAAACATCTCATCTCGAAAAAAACCTGAAAACTTCTTACACCACTCAAACTTTAAAATAAACATCTGACCTCGAACAAAACATTATAACTTCTTACACCTCAAACTTTAAAATAAACATCTCACCTCAAAAAAACATTATAACTAAACGACCCAAACTTTAAAATAAACATCTCACCTCAAAAAAACATTGTAACTTCCAACACCACCCAAACTTGAAAATAAACATCTCACCTCGAAAAAAACATTGTAACTTCTTACACCTCAAACTTTAAAATAAACATCTCACCTCGAAAAAAACATTATAACGTCTTGCACCACTCAAACTTTAAAATAAACATCTGACCTCGAACAAAACATTATAACTTCTTCCACGACCCAAACTTTAAAATAAACATCTCACTTCAAAAAAACATTGTAACTTCTAACACCACCCAAACTTGAAAACAAACATCTCATCTCGAAAAAAACATGAAAACTTCTTCCACCACTCAAACTTTAAAATAAACATCTGACCTCGAACAAAACATTATAACTTCTTACACCTCATACTTTAAAATAAACATCTCACCTCAAAAAAACATTATAACTTCTAACACCACCCAAACTTTAAAATAAACATCTCACCTCGAAAAAAACATGATAACGTCTTGCATCACTCAAACTTTAAAATAAACATCTGACCTCGAACAAAACATTATAACTTCTTACACGACCCAAACTTTAAAATAAACATCTCACTTCAAAAAAACATTGTAACTTCTAACACCACCCAAACTTGAAAACAAACATCTCATCTCGAAAAAAACATGAAAACTTCTTACACCACTCAAACTTTAAAATAAACATCTGACCTCTAACAAAACATTATAACTTCTTACACCTCAAACTTTAAAATAAACATCTCACCTCAAAAAAAACATTATAACTAAACGACCCAAACTTTAAAATAAACATCTCACCTCAAAAAACATTGTAACTTCTAACACCACCCAAACTTGAAAATAAACATCTCACCTAGAAAAAAACATTATAACTTCTTACACCACTCAAACTTTAAAATAAACATCTGACCTCGAACAAAACATTATAACTTCTTACACCTCAAACTTTAAAATAAACATCTCACCTCGAAAAAAACATTATAACGTCTTGCACCACTCAAACTTTAAAATAAACATCTGACCTCGAACAAAACATTATAACTTCTTACACGACCCAAACTTTAAAATAAACATCTCACTTCAAAAAAACATTGTAACTTCTAACACCACCCAAACTTGAAAACAAACATCTCATCTCGAAAAAAACATGAAAACTTCTTCCACCACTCAAACTTTAAAATAAACATCTGACCTCGAACAAAACATTATAACTTCTTACACCTCATACTTTAAAATAAACATCTCACCTCAAAAAAAACATTATAACGAAACGACCCAAACTTTAAAATAAACATCTCACCTCGAACAAAACATTATAACTTCTTACACCTCATACTTTGAAATAAACATCTCACCTCAAAAAAAACATTGTAACTTCTAACACCACCCAAACTTTAAAATAAACATCTCACCTCAAAAAAACATTGTAACTTCGAACACCACCCAAACTTGAAAATAAACATCTCACCTCGAAAAAAACATTATAACTTCTTAATCCACTCAAACTTTAAAATAAACATCTGACCTCGAACAAAACATTATAACTTCTTACACCTCAAACTTTAAAATAAACATCTCACCTCAAAAAAAACATTATAACTTCTTACACCACTCAAACTTTAAAATAAACATCTCACCTCAAAAAAAATATTTTCACTTCTTACACCACTCAACCTTTAAAATGAACATCTCACCTCGAAAAAAACATTATAACTTCAAACACCACCCAAACTTTAAAATAAACCTCACCTCGAAAAAAACATTATAACGTCTTGCATCACTCAAACTTTAAAATAAACATCTGACCTCGAACAAAACATTATAACTTCTTACACGACCCAAACTTTAAAATAAACATCTCACTTCAAAAAAACATTGTAACTTCTAACACCACCCAAACTTGAAAACAAACATCTCATCTCGAAAAAAATATTTTCACTTCTTACACCACTCAAACTTTAAAATAAACATCTCACCTCGAAAACATTCTTACACCACTCAAACTTTAAAATAAACATCTGACCTCTAACAAAACATTATAACTTCTTACACCTCAAACTTTAAAATAAACATCTCACCTCAAAAAAACATTGTAACTTCTAACACCACCCAAACTTGAAAATAAACATCTCACCTCGAAAAAAACATTATAACTTCTTACACCACTCAAACTTTAAAATAAACATCTGACCTCGAACAAAACATTATAACTTCTTACACCTCAAACTTTAAAATAAACATCTCACCTCGAAAAAAACATTATAACGTCTTGCACCACTCAAACTGAAAAACAAACATCTCACCTCAAAAAAATTTTTTTTCACTTTTTGCACCACTCAAACTTTAAACGAAACATCTCACCTCAAAAAAAACATTTTCACTTCTGACACCACTCAAACTTTAAAATAAACATCTCACCTCAAAAAAACATTATAACGTCTTGCACCACTCAAACTTTAAAACAAACATCTCACCTCAAAAAAAAACATTTTCACTTCTTACACCACTCAAACTTTAAAATGAACATCTCACTTAAAAAAAAAAAACATTATAACTTCTAACACCACTCAAACTTTAAAACAAACATCTCACCTCAAAAAAACATTTTCACTTCTTACACCATTCAAACTTTAAAATAAACATCTGACCTCAAAAAAAAAACGTCTTGCACCACTCAACTTAAATAAACATCACCTCATAATAACTTCGAACACCACTCAAACTTTAAAACAAACATCTCACCTCAAAAAAACATTATAACGTCTTGCACCACTCAAACTTAAAAACAAACATCTCACCTCGAAAAAAAACATTATAACTTCTAACACCACCCAAACTTTAAAATAAACATCTCACCTCAAAAAAAACATTATAACTTCTTACACCATTCAAACTTTAAAATAAACATCTCACCTCAAAAAAAACATTTTCACTTCTTACACCATTCAAACTTTAACATAAACATCTCACCTCAAAAAAAACATTATAACGTCCTACACCACTCAAACTGTAAAATAAACATCTCACCTCAAAAAAAACATTTTCACTTCTTACACCATTCAAACTTTAAAATAAACATCTCACCTCAAAAAAACATTATAACGTCTTGCACCACTCAAACTTTAAAATAAACATCTGACCTCGAACAAAACATTATAACTTCTTACACCACCCAAACTTTAAAATAAACATCTCACCTCGAAAAAAACATTATAACTTCTAACACCACCCAAACTTGAAAACAAACATCTCATCTCGAAAAAAACCTGAAAACTTCTTACACCACTCAAACTTTAAAATAAACATCTGACCTCTAACAAAACATTATAACTTCTTACACCTCAAACTTTAAAATAAACATCTCACCTCAAAAAAAACATTATAACTAAACGACCCAAACTTTAAAATAAACATCTCACCTCAAAAAAACATTGTAACTTCTAACACCACCCAAACTTGAAAATAAACATCTCACCTAGAAAAAAACATTATAACTTCTTACACCACTCAAACTTTAAAATAAACATCTGACCTCGAACAAAACATTATAACTTCTTACACCTCAAACTTTAAAATAAACATCTCACCTCGAAAAAAACATTATAACGTCTTGCACCACTCAAACTTTAAAATAAACATCTGACCTCGAACAAAACATTATAACTTCTTACACGACCCAAACTTTAAAATAAACATCTCACTTCAAAAAAACATTGTAACTTCTAACACCACCCAAACTTGAAAACAAACATCTCATCTCGAAAAAAACATGAAAACTTCTTCCACCACTCAAACTTTAAAATAAACATCTGACCTCGAACAAAACATTGTAACTTCTTACACCTCATACTTTAAAATAAACATCTCACCTCAAAAAAAACATGATAACGAAACGACCCAAACTTTAAAATAAACATCTCACCTCAAAAAAACATTGCAACTTCTAACACCAACCAAACTTTAAAATAAACATCTCACCTCGAAAAAAACATGATAACGTCTTGCATCACTCAAACTTTAAAATAAACATCTGACCTCGAACAAAACATTATCGCCTTACCACGACCAAACTTTAAAATAAACATCTCACTTCAAAACATTGTAACTTCTAACACCACCCAAACTTGAAAACAAACATCTCATCTCGAAAAAAACATGAAAACTTCTTACACCACTCAAACTTTAAAATAAACATCTGACCTCTAACAAAACATTATAACTTCTTACACCTCAAACTTTAAAATAAACATCTCACCTCAAAAAAACATTATAACTAAGCGACCCAAACTTGAAAATAAAACATCTATAAAAAACATTATAACTTCTTACACCTCAAACTTTAAAATAAACATCTCACCTAGAAAAAAACATTATAACTTCTTCCACCACTCAAACTTTAAAATAAACATCTGACCTCGAACAAAACATTATAACTTCTTACACCTCAAACTTTAAAATAAACATCTCACCTCGAAAAAAACATTATAACGTCTTGCACCACTCTCAAACTTTAAAATAAACATCTGACCTCGAACAAAACATTATAACTTCTTACCCGACCCAAGCTTTAAAATAAACATCTCACTTCAAAAAAACATTGTAACTTCTAACACCATTCAAACTTTAAAATAAACATCTCACCTCCGAAAAAAACATGATAACGTCTTGCATCACTCAAACTTTAAAATAAACATCTGACCTCGAACAAAACATAATAACTTCTTACCACGACCCAAACTTTAAAATAAACATCTCACTTCAAAAAAACATTGTAACTACAACACCACCCAAACTTGAAAACAAACATCTCACCTAGAAAAAACAATGTCCTTAACCCACCACTCAAACTTTAAAATAAACATCTGACCTCGAACAAAACATTATAGCGAAACATTTAAAGTTTAAAATAAACATCTCACCTCAAAAAAACATTATAACGTCTTGCACCACTCAAACTTTTAAATAAACATCACCTCGAAAAAAACATAATAACTGGCTTTACAAACTTTAAAATAAACATCTCACCTCAAAAAAAAAACATTGTAACTAAACGACCCAAACTTTAAAATAAACATCTGACCTCAAACAAAACATTATAACTTCGAACACCACCCAAACTTGAAAATAAACATCTCACCTAGAAAAAAACATTATAACTTCTTCCACCACTCAAACTTTAAAATAAACATCTGACCTCGAACAAAACATTATAAAGAAAACGACCCAAACTTTAAAATAAACATCTCACCTCGAAAAAAACATTATAACGTCTTGCACCACTCAAACTTTTAAATAAACATCACCTCGAAAAAAACATAATAACTTCAAACACCACCAAACTTTAAAATAAACATCTCACCTCAAAAAAAACATTATAACGTCTTACACCACTCAAACTGTAAAATAAACATCTCACCTCGAAAAAAACATTATAACTTCTAACACCACCCAAACTTTAAAATAAACATCTCACCTCGAAAAAAACATTTTTACGTCTTGCATCACTCAAACTTTAAAATAAACATCTCACCTCAAAAAAAACATTATAACGTCTTACACCACTCAAACTGTAAAATAAACATCTCACCTCGAAAAAAACATTATAACTTCTAACACCACCCAAACTTTAAAATAAACATCTCACCTCGAAAAAAACATTATAACGTCTTGCATCACTCAAACTTTAAAACAAACATCTGACCTCTAACAAAACATTATAACTTCTTACACCTCAAACTTTAAAATAAACATCTCACCTCAAAAAAACATTGTAACTTCTAACACCACCCAAACTTGAAAATAAACATCTCACCTCGAAAAAAACATGAAAACTTCTTCTCCTCAAACTTTAAAATAAACATCTGACCTCGAACAAAACATTATAACTTCTTACACCTCATACTTTAAAATAAACATCTCACCTCAAAAAAAACATGATAACGAAACGACCCAAACTTTAAAATCAACATCTCACCTCAAAAAAACATTGCAACTTCTAACACCACCCAAACTTGAAAACAAACATCTCATCTCGAAAAAAAACATGAAAACTTCTTACACCACTCAAACTTTAAAATAAACATCTGACCTCTTACAAAACATTATAACTTCTTCCACCTCAAACTTTAAAGCCAACATCTCACCTCCGAAAAAAACATTATAACGTCTTGCACCACTCAAACTGAAAAACAACATCTCACCTCAAAAAAATTTTTTCACTTTTTTGCACCACTCAAACTTTAAAATGAACATCTCACCTCGAAAAAAAACATTATAACTTCTAACACCACCCAAACTTTAAAATAAACATCTCACCTCGAAAAAAACATGATAACGTCTTGCATCACTCACACTTTAAAATAAACATCTGACCTCGAACAAAAACATTATAACTTCTTACCACGACCCAAACTTTAAAATAAACATCTCACTTCAAAAAACATTGTAACTTCTAACACCACCCAAACTTGAAAACAAACATCTCATCTCGAAAAAAACCTGAAAACTTCTTACACCACTCCAAACTTTAAAATAAACATCTGACCTCTAAGAAAACATTATAACTGCTTACACCTCAAACTTTAATAAACATCTCACCTCAAAAAAAACATTATAACGTCTTACACCACTCAAACTGTAAAATAAACATCTTACCTCGAAAAAAACATTATAACTTCTAACACCACCCAAACTTTAAAATAAACATCTCACCTCGAAAATAACATTATAACGTCTTGCATCACTCAAACTTTAAAATAAACATCTGACCTCTAACAAAACATTATAACTTCTTACACCTCAAACTTTAAAATAAACATCTCACCTCGAAAATAACATTGCCAACCTACAACACCACCCAAACTTGAAAATAAACATCTCACCTCGAAAAAAACATGAAAACTTCTTCCACCACTCAAACTTTAAAATAAACATCTGACCTCGAACAAAACATTATAACTTCTTACACCTCAAACTTTAAAATAAACATCTCACCTCGAAAAAAACATTATAACGTCTTGCACCACTCAAACTGAAAAACAAACATCTCACCTCAAAAAAATTTTTTTCACTTTTTGCACCACTCAAACTTTAAAATGAACATCTCACCTCGAAAAAAACATTATAACTTCTAACACCACCCAAACTTTAAAATAAACATCTCACCTCGAAAAAAACATTTTTACGTCTTGCATCACTCAAACTTTAAAATAAACATCTGACCTCGAACAAAAACATTATAACTTCTTACACGACCCAAACTTTAAAATAAACATCTCACTTCAAAAAAACATTGTAACTTCTAACACCACCCAAACTTGAAAACAAACATCTCATCTCGAAAAAAACCTGAAAACTTCTTACACCACACAAACTTTAAAATAAACATCTAACCTCTAAGAAAACATTATAACTTCTTACACCTCAAACTTTAAAATAAACATCTCACCTCAAAAAAAACATTATAACTAAACGACCCAAACTTTAAAATAAACATCTCACCTCAAAAAAACATTGTAACTTCTAACACCACCCAAACTTGAAAATAAACATCTCACCTAGAAAAAAACATTATAACTTCTTACACCACTCAAACTTTAAAATAAACATCTGACCTCGAACAAAACATTATAACTTCTTACACCTCAAACTTTAAAATAAACATCTCAACTCAAAAAAAACATTATAACTTCTTACACCACCCAAACTTTAAAATAAACATCTGACCTCGAACAAAACATTTTAACGAAACGACCCAAACTTTAAAATAAACATCTCACCTCAAAAAAACATTATAACGTCTTGCACCACTCAAACTTTTAAATAAACATCACCTCGAAAAAAAACATAGTAACTTCAAACACCAGCAAACTTTAAAATAAACATCTCACCACAAAAAAAAAAGAAAAAAATTATAATGTCTTACACCACTCAAACTGTAAAATAAACATCTCACCTCGAAAAAAACATTATAACTTCTAACACCACCCAAACTTTAAAATAAACATCTCACCTCGAAAAAAACATTTTTACGTCTTGCATCACTCAAACTTTAAAATAAACATCTCACCTCAAAAAAAACATTATAACGTCTTACACCACTCAAACTGTAAAATAAACATCTCACCTCGAAAAAAACATTATAACTTCTAACACCACCCAAACTTTAAAATAAACATCTCACCTCGAAAAAAACATTATAACGTCTTGCATCACTCAAACTTTAAAATAAACATCTGACCTCTAACAAAACATTATAACTTCTTACACCTCAAACTTTAAAATAAACATCTCACCTCAAAAAAACATTGTAACTTCTAACACCACCCAAACTTGAAAATAAACATCTCACCTCGAAAAAAACATGAAAACTTCTTCCACCACTCAAACTTTAAAATAAACATCTGACCTCGAACAAAACATTATAACTTCTTACACCTCATACTTTAAAATAAACATCTCGCCTTAAAAAAAACATTATAACGAATCGACCCAAACTTTGAAATAAACATCTCACCTCAAAAAAACGGCCCAGCTTCTAACACCACCCAAACTTTAAAATAAACATCTCACCTCGAAAAAAACATGATAACGTCTTGCATCACTCAAACTTTAAAATAAACATCTGACCTCAAACAAAACATTATAACAACTTTACTTACCGCATTAAGCTTTAAAATAAACATCTCACTTCAAAAAAACATTGTAACTTCTAACACCACCCAAACTTAAAAACAAACAACTCATCTCGAAAAAAACATGAAAACTTCTTACGCCATCCAAACTTTAAAATAAAGATCTGACCTCTAACAAAACATTATAACTTCTTACCTCAAACTTCATCAGCATCTCACCTCGAAAAAAACATTATAACGTCTTGCACCACTCAAACTGAAAAACAAACATCTCACCTCAAAAAATTTTTTTTCACTTTTTGCACCACTCAAACTTTAAAATGAACATCTCACCTCGAAAAAAACATTATAACGTCTTGCATCACTCAAACTTTAAAATAAACATCTCACTTCAAAAAAACATTGTAACTTCTAACACCACCCAAACTTGAAAACAAACATCTCATCTCGAAAAAAACCTGAAAACTTCTTACACCACTCAAACTTTAAAATAAACATCTGACCTCAAACAAAACATTATAACTTCTTACACCTCAAACTTTAAAATAAACATCTCACCTCAAAAAAACATTATAACTAAATGACCCAAACTTTAAAATAAACATCTCACCTCAAAAAACATTGTAACTTCTAACACCACCCAAACTTGAAAATAAACATCTCACCTAGAAAAAAACATTATAACTTCTTACACCACTCAAACTTTAAAATAAACATCTGACCTCGAACAAAACATTATAACTTCTTACACCTCAAACTTTAAAATAAACATCTCACCTCGAAAAAAACATTATAACGTCTTGCACCACTCAAACTTTAAAATAAACATCTGACCTCGAACAAAACATTATAACTTCTTACACGACCCAAACTTTAAAATAAACATCTCAATTCAAAAAACATTGTAACTTCTAACACCACCCAAACTTGAAAACAAACATCTCATCTCGAAAAAAACATGAAAACTTCTTCCACCACTCAAACTTTAAAATAAACATCTGACCTCGAACAAAACATTATAACTTCTTACACCTCATACTTTAAAATAAACATCTCACCTCAAAAAAAACATTATAACGAAACGACCCAAACTTTAAAATAAACATCTCACCTCAAAAAAACATTATAACTTCTAACACCACCCAAACTTTAAAATAAACATCTCACCTCGAAAAAAACATGATAACGTCTTGCATCACTCAAACTTTAAAATAAACATCTGACCTCGAACAAAACATTATAACTTCTTACACGACCCAAACTTTAAAATAAACATCTCACTTCAAAAAAACATTGTAACTTCTAACACCACCCAAACTTGAAAACAAACATCTCATCTCGAAAAAAACATGAAAACTTCTTACACCACTCAAACTTTAAAATAAACATCTGACCTCGAACAAAACATTATAACTTCTTACACCTCAAACTTTAAAATAAACATCTCACCTCAAAAAAAACATTATAACTTCTTACACCACTCAAACTTTAAAATAAACATCTCACCTCAAAAAAAATATTTTCACTTCTTACACCACTCAACCTTTAAAATGAACATCTCACCTCAAAAAAAAACATTAAAACTTCAAACACCACTCAAACTTTAAAACAAACATCTCACCTCAAAAAAAATATTTTCACTTCTTACACCACTCAACCTTTAAAATGAACATCTCACCTCAAAAAGAAACATTAAAACTTCAAACACCACTCAAACTTTAAAACAAACATCTCACGTCAAAAGAAAACATTTTCACTTCTTACACCATTCAAACTTTAAAATAAACATCTCACCTCAAAAAAACATTATAACGTCTTGCACCACTCAAACTTAAAAACAAACATCTCACCTCAAAAAAAATATTTTCACTTTTTGCACCACTCAAACTTTAAACTAAACATCTCACCTCAAAAAAACATTTTCACTTCTGACACCACTCAAACTTTAAAATAAACATCTCACCTCAAAAAAAACATTATAACGTCTTGCACCACTCAAACTTTAAAACAAACATCTCACCTCAAAAAAATATTTTCACTTCTTACACCACTCAAACTTTAAAATGAACATCTCACTTAAAAAAAAAAACATTATAACTTCTAACACCACTCAAACTTTAAAACAAACATCTCACCTCAAAAAAACATTTTCACTTCTTACACCATTCAAACTTTAAAATAAACATCTCACCTCAAAAAAACATTATAACGTCTTGCACCACTCAAACTTTTAAATAAACATCACCTCGAAAAAAACATAATAACTTCAAACACCACCAAACTTTAAAATAAACATCTCACCTCAAAAAAACATTATAACGTCTTACACCACTCAAACTGTAAAATAAACATCTCACCTCGAAAAAAACATTGTAACTTCTAACACCACCCAAACTTGAAAACAAACATCTCATCTCGAAAAAAACCTGAAAACTTCTTACACCACTCAAACTTTAAAATAAACATCTGACAACAAAACACTACACCTCAAACTTTAAAATAAACATCTCACCTCTAACAAAACATTGTAACTTCTTACACCTAAAACTTTAAAATAAACATCTCACCTCAAAAAAACATTATAACTAACACCACCAAACTTTAAAATAAACATCTCACCTCAAAAAAAACATTATAACGTCTTACACCACTCAAACTGTAAAATAAACATCTCACCTCGAAAAAAACATTGTAACTTCTTACACCTCAAACTTTAAAATAAACATCTCACCTCGAAAAAAACATTATAACGTCTTGCACCACTCAAACTTTAAAATAAACATCTGACCTCGAACAAAACATGATAACTTCTTTCACGACCCAAACTTTAAAATAAACATCTCTCTTCAAAAAAACATTGTAACTTCTAACACCACCCAAACTTTAAAACAAACATCTCATCTCGAAAAAAACATGAAAACTTCTTCCACCACTCAAACTTTAAAATAAACATCTCACCTCAAAAAAACATTATAACTTCTTACACCTCATACTTTAAAATAAACATCTCACCTCAAAAAAACATTATAACTTCTAACACCACCCAAACTTTAAAATAAACATCTCACCTCGAAAAAAACATGATAACGTCTTGCATCACTCAAACTTTAAAATAAACATCTGACCTCGAACAAAACATTATAACTTCTTACACGACCCAAACTTTAAAATAAACATCTCACTTCAAAAAACATTGTAACTTCTAACACCACCCAAACTTGAAAACAAACATCTCATCTCGAAAAAAACATGAAAACTTCTTACACCACTCAAACTTTAAAATAAACATCTGACCTCTAACAAAACATTATAACTTCTTACACCTCAAACTTTAAAATAAACATCTCACCTCAAAAAAACATTGTAACTAAATGACCCAAACTTTAAAATAAACATCTCACCTCAAAAAACATTGTAACTTCTAACACCACCCAAACTTGAAAATAAACATCTCACCTAGAAAAAAACATTATAACTTCTTACACCACTCAAACTTTAAAATAAACATCTGACCTCGAACAAAACATTATAACTTCTTACACCTCAAACTTTAAAATAAACATCTCACCTCGAAAAAAACATTATAACGTCTTGCACCACTCAAACTTTAAAATAAACATCTGACCTCGAACAAAACATTATAACTTCTTACACGACCCAAACTTTAAAATAAACATCTCACTTCAAAAAAACATTGTAACTTCTAACACCATTCAAACTTTAAAATAAACATCTCACCTCAAAAAAACATGACTGTTTAAACAAACATCTCACCTCAAAAAAACATATAACTTCTAACACAAAACTTAGAAAACATTAACTTCTCACCTCAAACTTTAAAATAAACATCTGACCTCAACATTATAACACACCTCAAACTTTAAAATAAACATCTCACCTCAAAAAAAACATGATAAAACACCAAAACTTTAAAACAAACATCTCACCTCAAAAAAATTATAACTTCTAACACCACTCAAACTTTAAAATAAACATCTCACCTCGAAAAAAACATAATAACTTCTTACACCATTCAAACTTTAAAATAAACATCTCACCTCGAAAACATGATAACGTCTAAACCACTCAAACTTTAAAATAAACATCTCACCTCGAAAAAAACATTGTAACTTCTCACCACCAAACTTGAAAATAAACATCTCACCTAAAAAAAAAACATTATAACGTCTTACACCACTCAAACTGTAAAATAAACATCTCACCTCAAAAAAAACATTAAAACTTCTTACACCACTCAAACTTTAAAATAAACATCTCACCTCAAAAAAAACATTATAACGTCTTACACCACTCAAACTGTAAAATAAACATCTCACCTCGAAAAACATAATAACTTCAAACACCACCAAACTTTAAAATAAACATCTCACCTCAAAAAAAACATTATAACGTCTTACACCACTCAAACTTGAAAATAAACATCTCACCTCGAAAAAAACATTATAACTTCTTACACCACTCAAACTTTAAAATAAACATCTGACCTCAAACAAAACATTATAACTTCTTACACCTCAAACTTTAAAATAAACATCTCACCTCAAAAAAAACATTAAAACTTCTTACACCACTCAAACTTTAAAATAAACATCTCACCTAGAAAAAAATATTATAACGTCTTGCACCACTCAAACTGTAAAATAAACATGTCACCTCAAAAAAAAGATTTTCACTTCTTGCACCACTCAAACTTTAAATAAACATCTCACCAAAAAAAAAACATTATAACTTCTTACACCACTCAAACTTTAAAACAAACATCTCACCTCAAAAAAAACATTTTCACTTCTAACACCATTCAAACTTTAAAATAAACATCTCACCTTAAAAAAAACATTATAACGTCTTGCACCACTCAAACTTTAAAATAAACATCTCACCTCAAAAAAAACATTATAACTTATTACACCACTCAAACTTTAAAATAAACATCTCACCTCAAAAAAACATTATAACGTCTTGCACCACTCAAACTTAAAAACAAACATCTCACCTCGAAAAAAACATTATAACGTCTTGCACCACTCAAACTTTAAAATAAACATCTGACCTCAAACAAAACATTATAACTTCTTACACCTTAAACTTTAAAATAAACATCTCACCTCGAAAAAAACATTTTCACTTCTTACACCATTCAAACTTTAAAATAAACATCTCACCTCAAAAAAACATTATAACGTCTTGCACCACTCAAACTTTTAAATAAACATCTCACCTCGAAAAAAACATGATAACGTCTTGCATCACTCAAACTTTAAAATAAACATCTGACCTCGAACAAAACATTATAACTTCTTGCACCACTCCAACTTTAAAATGAACATCTCACTTAAAAAAAAAACATTATAACTTCTAACACCACCCAAACTTTAAAATAAACATCTCACCTCGAAAAAAACATTTTAACTTCTGACACCACTCAAACTTTAAAATAAACATCTCACCTCAAAAAAAACATTATAACTTTTTACACCACTCAAACTTTAAAATAAACATCTGACCTCGAACAAAAACATTATAACTTCTTACACGACCCAAACTTTAAAATAAACATCTCACCTCAAAAAAACATTGTAACTTCTAACACCACCCAAACTTGAAAATAAACATCTCACCTCGAAAAAAACATTATAACTTCTTACACCACTCAAACTTTAAAATAAACATCTGACCTCGAACAAAACATTATAACTTCTTACACCTCAAACTTTAAAATAAACATCTCACCTCGAAAAAAACATTATAACGTCTTGCACCACTCAAACTGAAAAACAAACATCTCACCTCAAAAAAAATTTTTTCACTTTTTGCACCACTCAAACTTTAAACGAAACATCTCACCTCAAAAAAAACATTTTCACTTCTGACACCACTCAAACTTTAAAATAAACATCTCACCTCAAAAAAAACATTATAACGTCTTGCACCACTCAAACTTTAAAACAAACATCTCACCTCAAAAAAAACATTTTCACTTCTTACACCACTCAAACTTTAAAATGAACATCTCACTTAAAAAAAAACATTATAACTTCTAACACCACTCAAACTTTAAAACAAACATCTCACCTCAAAAAAAACATTTTCACTTCTTACACCATTCAAACTTTAAAATAAACATCTCACCTCAAAAAAACATTATAACGTCTTGCACCACTCAAACTTTTAAATAAACATCACCTCGAAAAAAACATAATAACTTCAAACACCACCAAACTTTAAAATAAACATCTCACCTCGAAAAAAACATTATAACGTCTTACACCACTCAAACTGTAAAATAAACATCTCACCTCGAAAAAAACATTATAACTTCGAACACCACTCAAACTTTAAAATAAACATCTCACCTCAAAAAAAACATTATAACTTCTTACACCACCCAAACTTTAAAATAAACATCTCACCTCGAAAAAAACATTATAACTTCTAACACCACCCAAACTTTAAAATAAACATCTCACCTCGAAAAAAACATTATAACGTCTTGCATCACTCAAACTTTAAAATAAACATCTGACCTCGAACAAAAACATTATAACTTCTTACACGACCCAAACTTTAAAATAAACATCTCACTTCAAAAAAACATTGTAACTTCTAACACCACCCAAACTTGAAAACAAACATCTCATCTCGAAAAAAACCTGAAAACTTCTTACACCACTCAAACTTTAAAATAAACATCTGACCTCTAAGAAAACATTATAACTTCTTACACCTCAAACTTTAAAATAAACATCTCACCTCAAAAAAACATTATAACTAAACGACCCAAACTTTAAAATAAACATCTCACCTCAAAAAAACATTGTAACTTCTAACACCACCCAAACTTGAAAATAAACATCTCACCTAGAAAAAAACATTATAACTTCTTACACCACTCAAACTTTAAAATAAACATCTGACCTCGAACAAAACATTATAACTTCTTACACCTCAAACTTTAAAATAAACATCTCACCTCGAAAAAAACATTATAACGTCTTGCACCACTCAAACTTTAAAATAAACATCTGACCTCGAACAAAACATTATAACTTCTTACACGACCCAAACTTTAAAATAAACATCTCACTTCAAAAAAACATTGTAACTTCTAACACCACCCAAACTTGAAAACAAACATCTCATCTCGAAAAAATCGAAAACACCACTCAAACTTTAAAATAAACATCTCACCTCAAAAAAACATTATAACTTCTTACACCTCAAACTTTAAAATAAACATCTCACCTCAAAAAAACATAAACTTTAAAATAAACATCTCACCTCAAAAAAAACATTATAACTTCTTACACCTCAAACTTTAAAATAAACATCTCACCTCAAAAAAAACATACACCTCAAACTTTAAAATGAACATCTCACCTCAAAAAAAAACATTATAACGTCTTACACCACTCAAACTGTAAAATAAACATCTCACCTCGAAAAAAACATTATAACTTCGAACACCACTCAAACTTTAAAATAAACATCTCACCTCAAAAAAAACATTATAACTTCTTACACCTCAAACTTTAAAATAAACATCTCACCTCAAAAAAAACATTATAACTTCTTACACCACTCAAACTTTAAAATAAACATCTCACCTCAAAAAAAATATTTTCACTTCTTACACCACTCAACCTTTAAAATGAACATCTCACCTCGAAAAAAACATTATAACTTCTAACACCACCCAAACTTTAAAATAAACATCTCACCTCGAAAAAAACATTATAACGTCTTGCATCACTCAAACTTTAAAATAAACATCTGACCTCGAACAAAACATTATAACTTCTTACACGACCCAAACTTTAAAATAAACATCTCACTTCAAAAAAACATTGTAACTTCTAACACCACCCAAACTTGAAAACAAACATCTCATCTCGAAAAAAAACATGAAAACTTCTTACACCACTCAAACTTTAAAATAAACATCTGACCTCTAACAAAACATTATAACTTCTTACACCTCAAACTTTAAAATAAACATCTCACCTCAAAAAAACATTGTAACTTCTAACACCACCCAAACTTGAAAATAAACATCTCACCTCGAAAAAAACATTATAACTTCTTACACCACTCAAACTTTAAAATAAACATCTGACCTCGAACAAAACATTATAACTTCTTACACCTCAAACTTTAAAATAAACATCTCACCTCGAAAAAACCATTATAACGTCGTGCACCACTCAAACTGAAAAACAAACATGTCACCTCAAAAATTTTTTTTCACTTTTTGCACCACTCAAACTTTAAACGAAACATCTCACCTCAAAAAAAAACATTTTCACTTCTGACACCACTCAAACTTTAAAATAAACATCTCACCTCAAAAAAAACATTATAACGTCTTGCACCACTCAAACTTTAAAACAAACATCTCACCTCAAAAAAAACATTTTCACTTCTTACACCACTCAAACTTTAAAATGAACATCTCACTTAAAAAAAAAAACATTATAACTTCTAACACCACTCAAACTTTAAAACAAACATCTCACCTCAAAAAAACATTTTCACTTCTTACACCATTCAAACTTTAAAATAAACATCTCACCTCAAAAAAACATTATAAAGCAAAATAAACATAAACTAACCTCACTCAAACTTTAAAATAAACATCTCACCTCAAAAGCATTTTAAAATAAACATCTCACCTCAAAAAAACATTATAACTTCTTACACCACAAACTTTAAAATAAACATCTCACCTCGAAAAAAAACATTATAACGTCTTGCACCACTCAAACTTTAAAATAAACATCTCACCTCCATTATAACTTCTTACACCACTCAAACTTTAAAATAAACATCTCACCTCAAAAAAACATTGTAACTTCTAACACCTCGAACTTTAAAATAAACATCTCACCTCAAAAAAACATTATAACGTCTTGCACCACTCAAACTTTAAAACAAACATCTCACCTCAAAAAAAACATTTTCACTTCTTGCACCATTCAAACTTTAAAATAAACATCTCACCTCAAAAAAACATTATAACTTCTTACACCACTCAAACTTTAAAATAAACATCTCACCTCAAAAAAAATATTTTCACTTCTTACACCACTCAAACTTTAAAATAAACATCTGACCTCGAACAAAACATTATAACTTCTTGCACCTCAAACTTTAAAATAAACATCTCACCTCAAAAAAAACATTATAACTTCTTACACCACTCAAACTTTAAAATAAACATCTCACCTCAAAAAAAACATTATAACTTCTTACACCTCAAACTTTAAAATAAACATCTCACCTCAAAAAAAACATTATAACTTCTTCCACCACTCAAACTTTAAAAGAAACATCTCACCTCAAAAAACGTTATAACTTCTAACACCACCCAAACTTTAAAATAAACATCTCACCTCGAAAAAAACATTATAACGTCTTGCATCACTCAAACTTTAAAATAAACATCTGACCTCGAACAAAACATTATAACTTCTTACACGACCCAAACTTTAAAATAAACATCTCACTTCAAAAAAACATTGTAACTTCTAACACCACCCAAACTTGAAAACAAACATCTCATCTCGAAAAAAACATGAAAACTTCTTACACCACTCAAACTTTAAAATAAACATCTGACCTCTAACAAAACATTATAACTTCTTACACCTCAAACTTTAAAATAAACATCTCACCTCAAAAAAAACATTATAACTAACACGAAACTTAAAATAAACATCTCACCTCAAAAAAACATTAAACTTTAAAATAAACATCTCACCTACACCACTCAAACTTTAAAATAAACATCTCTCAAACTTTAAAATAAACATGCACCACTCAAACTTTAAAATAAACATCTCACCTCGAAAAAAACATTACTTCACCACTCAAACTTTAAAATAAACATCTCACCTCAAAAAAACATTATAACTTCTTAACACCACTCAAACTTTAAAATGTACATCTCACCTCGAAAAAAACATTGTAACGTCTTGCACCACTCAAACTTTAAAATAAACATCTCACCTCGAAAAAAACATTATAACGTCTTGCACCACTCAAACTTTAAAATAAACATCTGACCTCGAACAAAACATTATAACTTCTTACACGACCCAAACTTTAAAATAAACATCTCACTTCAAAAAAACATTGTAACTTCTAACACCACCCAAACTTTAAAACAAACATCTCACCTCAAAAAAAACATTTTCACTTCTTACACCACTCAAACTTTAAAATGAACATCTCACCTCGAAAAAAACATTATAACTTCTTACACCACTCAAACTTTAAAATAAACATCTGACCTCAAAAAAAACATTATAACTTCTTACACCACTCAAACTTTGAAATAAACATCTCACCTCAAAAAACATTATAATTTTTTTCACGACCCAAACCTTAAAATAAAAATCCCTCTTCAAAAAAACATTTTAACTTCGAACACCACTCAAACTTTAAAATAAACATCTCACCTCAAAAAAAACATTATAACTTCTTACACCACCCAAACTTGAAAATAAACATCTCACCTCGAAAAAAACATTATAACTTCTTACACCTCAAACTTTAAAATAAACATCTCACCTCAAAAAAACATTGTAACTTCTAACACCACCCAAACTTTAAAATAAACATCTCACCTCGAAAAAAACATTATAACGTCTTGCATCACTCAAACTTTAAAATAAACATCTGACCTCGAACAAAACATTATAACTTCTTACACGACCCAAACTTTAAAATAAACATCTCACTTCAAAAAAACATTGTAACTTCTAACACCACCCAAACTTGAAAACAAACATCTCATCTCGAAAAAAACATGAAAACTTCTTACACCACTCAAACTTTAAAATAAACATCTGACCTCTAACAAAACATTATAACTTCTTACACCTCAAACTTTAAAATAAACATCTCACCTCAAAAAAACATTGTAACTTCTAACACCACCCAAACTTGAAAATAAACATCTCACCTCGAAAAAAACATTATAACTTCTTACACCACTCAAACTTTAAAATAAACATCTGACCTCGAACAAAACATTATAACTTCTTACACCTCAAACTTTAAAATAAACATCTCACCTCGAAAAAAACATTATAACGTCTTGCACCACTCAAACTGAAAAACAAACATCTCACCTCAAAAATTTTTTTTTCACTTTTTGCACCACTCAAACTTTAAACGAAACATCTCACCTCAAAAAAAACATTTTCACTTCTGACACCACTCAAACTTTAAAATAAACATCTCACCTCAAAAAAAACATTATAACGTCTTGCACCACTCAAACTTTAAAACAAACATCTCACCTCAAAAAAAACATTTTCACTTCTTACACCACTCAAACTTTAAAATAAACATCTCACCTCAAAAAAACATTATAACTTCTAACACCACTCAAACTTTAAAACAAACATCTCACCTCAAAAAAACATCACATTCAAACTTTAAAATAAACATCTCAAAAAAACATTCATAACACACTCAAACTTCAAACGAAACATCTCACCTTAAAAAAACATTTTCACTTCTGACACCACTCAAACTTTAAAATAAACATCTCACCTCAAAAAAAACATTATAACGAAACGACCCAAACTTTAAAATAAACATCTCACCTCAAAAAAAACATTTTCACTTCTTACACCACTCAAACTTTAAAATGAACATCTCACCTCAAAAAAAACATTATAACGTCTTGCACCACTCAAACTTTAAACTAAACATCTCACCTCAAAAAAACACCACTCAAACTTTAAAATAAACATCTCAAAAAAAACATTATAACACCACTCAAACTTTAAAATAAACATCTCACCTCAAAAAAACATTATAACTTCTTACACCATTCAAACTTTAAAATAAACATCTCACCTCGAAAAAAACATTATTACTTCTTACACCACTCAAACTTTAAAATAAACATCTCACCTCAAAAAAACATTATAACTTCTAACACCACCCAAACTTGAAAATAAACATCTCACCGAGAAAAAAACATTATAACTTCTTACACCTCAAACTTTAAAATAAACATCTCACCTCAAAAAAAACATTATAACGTCTTACACCACTCAAACTGTAAAATAAACATCTCACCTCGAAAAAACATTATAACTTCGAACACCACTCAAACTTTAAAATAAACATCTCACCTCGAAAAAAACATTATAACGTCTTGCACCACTCAAACTTTAAAATAAACATCTGACCTCGAACAAAACATTATAACTTCTTACACGACCCAAACTTTAAAATAAACATCTCACTTCAAAAAAACATTGTAACTTCTAACACCACCCAAACTTGAAAACAAACATCTCATCTCGAAAAAAACCTGAAAACTTCTTACACCACTCAAACTTTAAAATAAACATCTGACCTCTAACAAAACATTATAACTTCTTACACCTCAAACTTTAAAATAAACATCTCACCTCAAAAAAACATTATAACTAAACGACCCAAACTTTAAAATAAACATCTCACCTCAAAAAAACATTGTAACTTCTAACACCACCCAAACTTGAAAATAAACATCTCACCTAGAAAAAAACATTATAACTTCTTACACCACTCAAACTTTAAAATAAACATCTGACCTCGAACAAAACATTATAACTTCTTACACCTCAAACTTTAAAATAAACATCTCACCTCGAAAAAAACATTATAACGTCTTGCACCACTCAAACTTTAAAATAAACATCTGACCTCGAACAAAACATTATAACTTCTTACACGACCCAAACTTTAAAATAAACATCTCAATTCAAAAAACATTGTAACTTCTAACACCACCCAAACTTGAAAACAAACATCTCATCTCGAAAAAAACATGAAAACTTCTTCCACCACTCAAACTTTAAAATAAACATCTGACCTCGAACAAAACATTATAACTTCTTACACCTCATACTTTAAAATAAACATCTCACCTCAAAAAAAACATTATAACGAAACGACCCAAACTTTAAAATAAACATCTCACCTCAAAAAAACATTATAACTTCTAACACCACCCAAACTTTAAAATAAACATCTCACCTCGAAAAAAACATGATAACGTCTTGCATCACTCAAACTTTAAAATAAACATCTGACCTCGAACAAAACATTATAACTTCTTACACGACCCAAACTTTAAAATAAACATCTCACTTCAAAAAAACATTGTAACTTCTAACACCACCCAAACTTGAAAACAAACATCTCATCTCGAAAAAAACATGAAAACTTCTTACACCACTCAAACTTTAAAATAAACATCTGACCTCGAACAAAACATTATAACTTCTTACACCTCAAACTTTAAAATAAACATCTCACCTCAAAAAAACATTATAACTTCTTACACCACTCAAACTTTAAAATAAACATCTGACCTCGAACAAACACTTCTTACACCACTCAACCTTTAAAATGAACATCTCACCTCAAAAAAACATTAAAACTTCAAACACCACTCAAACTTTAAAACAAACATCTCACCTCAAAAAAAATATTTTCACTTCTTACACCACTCAACCTTTAAAATGAACATCTCACCTCAAAAAGAAACATTAAAACTTCAAACACCACTCAAACTTTAAAACAAACATCTCACGTCAAAAGAAAACATTTTCACTTCTTACACCATTCAAACTTTAAAATAAACATCTCACCTCAAAAAAACATTATAACGTCTTGCACCACTCAAACTTAAAAACAAACATCTCACCTCAAAAAAAAATATTTTCACTTTTTGCACCACTCAAACTTTAAACTAAACATCTCACCTCAAAAAAAACATTTTCACTTCTGACACCACTCAAACTTTAAAATAAACATCTCACCTCAAAAAAAACATTATAACTTCTTACACCACTCAAACTTTAAAATAAACATCTGACCTCGAACAAAACATTATAACTTCTTACACCTCAAACTTTAAAATAAACATCTCACCTCAAAAAAAACATTATAACTTCTTACACCACTCAAACTTTAAAATAAACATCTCACCTCAAAAAAAATATTTTCACTTCTTACACCACTCAACCTTTAAAATGAACATCTCACCTCAAAAAAAAACATTAAAACTTCAAACACCACTCAAACTTTAAAACAAACATCTCACCTCAAAAAAAATATTTTCACTTCTTACACCACTCAACCTTTAAAATGAACATCTCACCTCAAAAAGAAACATTAAAACTTCAAACACCACTCAAACTTTAAAACAAACATCTCACGTCAAAAGAAAACATTTTCACTTCTTACACCATTCAAACTTTAAAATAAACATCTCACCTCAAAAAAACATTATAACGTCTTGCACCACTCAAACGTAAAAACAAACATCTCACCTCAAAAAAAATATTTTCACTTCTTTCACCACTCCAACTTTAAAATGAACATCTCACTTAAAAAAAAAACATTATAACTTCTAACACCACTCAAACTTTAAAACAAACATCTCACTTCAAAAAAAACATTTTCACTTCTTACACCATTCAAACTTTAAAATAAACATCTCACCTCAAAAAAACATGAAACGTCTTGCACCACTCAAACTTTTAAATAAACATCACCTCGAAAAAAACATAATGACTTCAAACACCACCAAACTTTAAAATAAACATCTCACCTCGAAAAAAACATTGTAACTTCTAACACCACCCAAACTTGAAAACAAACATCTCACCTCGAAAAAAACATTATAACTTCTTACACCACTCAAACTTTAAAATAAACATCTGACCTCGAACAAAACATTATAACTTCTTACACCTCAAACTTTAAAATAAACATCTCACCTCGAAAAAAACATTATAACGTCTTGCACCACTCAAACTTTAAAATAAACATCTGACCTCGAACAAAACATTATAACTTCTTACACGACCCAAACTTTAAAATAAACATCTCACTTCAAAAAAACATTGTAACTTCTAACACCACCCAAACTTGAAAACAAACATCTCATCTCGAAAAAAACATGAAAACTTCTTCCACCACTCAAACTTTAAAATAAACATCTGACCTCGAACGAAACATTATAACTTCTTACACCTCATACTTTAAAATAAACATCTCACCTCAAAAAAAACATTATAACGAAACGACCCAAACTTTAAAATAAACATCTCACCTCAAAAAAACATTATAACTTCTAACACCACCCAAACTTTAAAATAAACATCTCACCTCGAAAAAAACATGATAACGTCTTGCATCACTCAAACTTTAAAATAAACATCTGACCTCGAACAAAACATTATAACTTCGTACACGACCCAAACTTTAAAACAAACATCTCACTTCAAAAAAACATTGTAACTTCTAACACCACCCAAACTTGAAAACAAACATCTCATCTCAAAAAAAACATGAAAACTTCTTCCACCACTCAAACTTTAAAATAAACATCTCACCTCAAAAAAAACATTGTAACTTCTTCCACCACTCAAACTTTAAAATAAACATCTCACCTCAAAAAAAATATTTTCACTTCTTACACCACTCAACCTTTAAAATGAACATCTCACCTCAAAAAAAAACATTAAAACTTCAAACACCACTCAAACTTTAAAACAAACATCTCACCTCAAAAAAAATATTTTCACTTCTTGCACCACCAAACCTTTAAAATGAACATCTCACCTCAAAAAGAAACATTAAAACTTCAAACACCACTCAAACTTTAAAACAAACATCTCACGTCAAAAGAAAACATTTTCACTTCTTACACCATTCAAACTTTAAAATAAACATCTCACCTCAAAAAAACATTATAACGTCTTGCACCACTCAAACTTAAAAACAAACATCTCACCTCAAAAAAAATATTTTCACTTTTTGCACCACTCAAACTTTAAACGAAACATCTCACCTCAAAAAAAACATTTTCACTTCTGACACCACTCAAACTTTAAAATAAACATCTCACCTCAAAAAAAACATTATAACTTCTTACACCACTCAAACTTTAAAATAAACATCTGACCTCGAACAAAACATTATAACTTCTTACACCTCAAACTTTAAAATAAACATCTCACCTCAAAAAAAACATTATAACTTCTTGCACCACTCAAACTTTAAAATAAACATCTCACCTCAAAAAATATATTTTCACTTCTTCCACCACTCAACCTTTAAAATGAACATCTCACCTCAAAAAAAAAACAATAAAACTTCAAACACCACTCAAACTTTAAAACAAACATCTCACCTCAAAAAAAATATTTTCACTTCTTACACCACTCAACCTTTAAAATGAACATCTCACCTCAAAAAGAAACATTAAAACTTCAAACACCACCCAAACTTGAAAATAAACATCTCACCTAGAAAAAAACATTATAACTTCTTACACCACTCAAACTTTAAAATAAACATCTGACCTCGAACAAAACATGATAACTTCTTACACCTCAAACTTTAAAATAAACATCTCACCTCGAAAAAAACATTATAACGTCTTGCACCACTCAAACTTTAAAATAAACATCTCACCTCAAAAAAAACATTTTCACTTCTGACACCACTCAAACTTTAAAATAAACATCTCACCTCAAAAAAAACATTATAACGTCTTGCACCACTCAAACTTTAAAACAAACATCTCACCTCAAAAAAAAATTTTCACTTCTTTCACCACTCAAACTTTAAAATGAACATCTCACTTAAAAAAAAAAACATTATAACTTCTAACACCACTCAAACTTTAAAACAAACATCTCACCTCAAAAAAAACATTTTCACTTCTTACACCATTCAAACTTTAAAATAAACATCTCACCTCAAAAAAACATTATAACGTCTTGCACCACTCAAACTTTTAAATAAACATCACCTCGAAAAAAACATAATGACTTCAAACACCACCAAACTTTAAAATAAACATCTCACCTCAAAAAAACATTATAACGTCTTACACCACTCAAACTGTAAAATAAACATCTCACCTCGAAAAAAACATTGTAACTTCTAACACCACCCAAACTTGAAAACAAACATCTCATCTCGAAAAAAACCTGAAAACTTCTTACACCACTCAAACTTTAAAATAAACATCTGACCTCGAACAAAACATTATAACTTCTTACACCTCAAACTTTAAAATAAACATCTCCACACAAAAAAAACATTATAACGAAACGACCCAAACTTTAAAATAAACATCTCACCTCAAAAAAACATTGTAACTTCCAACACCACCCAAACTTGAAAATAAACATCTCACCTCGAAAAAAACATTGTAACTTCTTACACCTCAAACTTTAAAATAAACATCTCACCTCGAAAAAAACATTATAACGTCTTGCACCACTCAAACTTTAAAATAAACATCTGACCTCGAACAAAACATTATAACTTCTTCCACGACCCAAACTTTAAAATAAACATCTCACTTCAAAAAACATTGTAACTTCTCACACCACCCAAACTTGAAAACAAACATCTCATCTCGAAAAAAACATGAAAACTTCTTCCACCACTCAAACTTTAAAATAAACATCTGACCTCGAACAAAACATTATAACTTCTTACACCTCATACTTTAAAATAAACATCTCACCTCAAAAAAACATTATAACTTCTAACACCACCCAAACTTTAAAATAAACATCTCACCTCGAAAAAAACATGATAACGTCTTGCATCACTCAAACTTTAAAATAAACATCTGACCTCGAACAAAACATTATAACTTCTTACACGACCCAAACTTTAAAATAAACATCTCACTTCAAAAAAACATTGTAACTTCTAACACCACCCAAACTTGAAAACAAACATCTCATCTCGAAAAAAACATGAAAACTTCTTACACCACTCAAACTTTAAAATAAACATCTGACCTCTAACAAAACATTATAACTTCTTACACCTCAAACTTTAAAATAAACATCTCACCTCAAAAAACATTATAACTAAACGACCCAAACTTTAAAATAAACATCTCACCTCAAAAAAACATTGTAACTTCTAACACCACCCAAACTTGAAAATAAACATCTCACCTAGAAAAAAACATTATAACTTCTTACACCACTCAAACTTTAAAATAAACATCTGACCTCGAACAAAACATTATAACGTCTTGCACCACTCAAACTGTAAAATAAACATCTCACCTCGAAAAAAACATTGTAACTTCTAACACCACCCAAACTTGAAAACAAACATCTCATCTCGAAAAAAACCTGAAAACTTCTTACACCACTCAAACTTTAAAATAAACATCTGACCTCGAACAAAACATTATAACTTCTTACACCTCAAACTTTAAAATAAACATCTCACCTCAAAAAAAACATTATAACTAAACGACCCAAACTTTAAAATAAACATCTCACCTCAAAAAAACATTATAACGTCTTACACCACTCAAACTGTAAAATAAACATCTCACCTCGAAAAAAACATTATAACTTCTTACACCTCAAACTTTAAAATAAACATCTCACCTCAAAAAAAACATTATAACGTCTTGCACCACTCAAACTTTAAAATAAACATCTGACCTCGAACAAAACATTATAACTTCTTACACGACCCAAACTTTAAAATAAACATCTCACTTCAAAAAAACATTGTAACTTCTAACACCACCCAAACTTGAAAACAAACATCTCATCTCGAAAAAAACATGAAAACTTCTTCCACCACTCAAACTTTAAAATAAACATCTGACCTCGAACAAAACATTATAACTTCTTACACCTCATACTTTAAAATAAACATCTCACCTCAAAAAAAACATTTTCACTTCTAACACCACCCAAACTTTAAAATAAACATCTCACCTCGAAAAAAACATGATAACGTCTTGCATCACTCAAACTTTGAAATAAACATCTGACCTCGAACAAAACATTATAACTTCTTGCACGACCCAAACTTTAAAATAAACATCTCACTTCAAAAAAACATTGTAACTTCTAACACCACCCAAACTTGAAAACAAACATCTCATCTCGAAAAAAACATGAAAACTTCTTACACCACTCAAACTTTAAAATAAACATCTGACCTCTAACAAAACATTATAACTTCTTACACCTCAAACTTTAAAATAAACATCTCACCTCAAAAAAAACATTATAACTAAACGACCCAAACTTTAAAATAAACATCTCACCTCAAAAAAACATTGTAAACATCTCACCTCAAAAAAAACATTTTCACTTCTGACACCACTCAAACTTGAAAATAAACATCTCACCTCAAAAAAAACATTATAACTTCTTACACCACCCAAACTTTAAAATAAACATCTCACCTCGAAAAAAACATTATAACGTCTTGCACCACTCAAATTGAAAAACAAACATCTCACCTCAAAAAAACATTATAACGTCTTGCACCACTCAAACTTAAAAACAAACATCTCACCTCAAAAAAAAATATTTTCACTTCTGACACCACTCAAACTTTAAAATAAACATCTCACCTCAAAAAAAACATTATAACGTCTTGCACCACTCAAACTTTAAAACAAACATCTCACCTCAAAAAAAATATTTTCACTTCTTACACCACTCAAACTTTAAAATGAACATCTCACTTAAAAAAAAAACATTATAACTTCTAACACCACTCAAACTTTAAAACAAACATCTCACCTCAAAAAAAACATTTTCACTTCTTACACCATTCAAACTTTAAAATAAACATCTCACCTCAAAAAAACATTATAACGTCTTGCACCACTCAAACTTTAAAATAAACATCACCTCAAAAAAAACATAATGACTTCAAACACCACCAAACTTTAAAATAAACATCTCACCTCAAAAAAAACATTATAACGTCTTACACCACTCAAACTGTAAAATAAACATCTCACCTCGAAAAAAACATTGTAACTTCTAACACCACCCAAACTTGAAAACAAACATCTCATCTCGAAAAAAACCTGAAAACTTCTTTCACGACCCAAACTTTAAAATAAACATCTCACCTCGAAAAAAACATTTTCACTTCTTACACCACTCAAACTTTAAAATAAACATCTCACCTCAAAAAAAACATTATAACGAAACGACCCAAACTTTAAAATAAACATCTCACCTCAAAAAAACATTGTAACTTCTAACACCACCCAAACTTGAAAATAAACATCTCACCTCGAAAAAAACATTATAACTTCTTACACCACTCAAACTTTAAAATAAACATCTCACCTCGAAAAAAACATTATAACGTCTTGCACCACTCAAACTTTAAAATAAACATCTGACCTCGAACAAAACATTATAAAACTTCTTTAAAATTCACACCCCCAAACTTTAAAATAAACGTCTGACCTCGAACAAAACATTGTAACTTCTAACACCACCCAAACTTGAAAATAAACATCTCATCTCGAAAAAAACATGAAAACTTCTTCCACCACTCAAACTTTAAAATAAACATCTCACCTCGAACAAAACATTATAACTTCTTACACCTCAAACTTTAAAATAAACATCTCACCTCAAAAAAACATTATAACTTCTAACACCACCCAAACTTTAAAATAAACATCTCACCTCGAAAAAAACATGATAACGTCTTGCATCACTCAAACTTTAAAATAAACATCTGACCTCGAACAAAACATTATAACTTCTTACACGACCCAAACTTTAAAATAAACATCTCACTTCAAAAAAACATTGTAACTTCTAACACCACCCAAACTTGAAAACAAACATCTCATCTCGAAAAAAACATGAAAACTTCTTACACCACTCAAACTTTAAAATAAACATCTGACCTCTAACAAAACATTATAACTTCTTACACCTCAAACTTTAAAATAAACATCTCACCTCAAAAAAAACATTCTAACTAAACGACCCAAACTTTAAAATAAACATCTCACCTCAAAAAAACATTGTAACTTCTAACACCACCCAAACTTGAAAATAAACATCTCACCTCGAAAAAAACATTATAACTTCTTACACCACTCAAACTTTAAAATAAACATCTGACCTCGAACAAAACATTATAACTTCTTGCACCACTCAAACTGTAAAATAAACATCTCACCTCGAAAAAAACATTGTAACTTCTAACACCACCCAAACTTGAAAACAAACATCTCATCTCGAAAAAAACCTGAAAACTTCTTACACCACTCAAACTTTAAAATAAACATCTGACCTCGAACAAAACATTATAACTTCTTACACCTCAAACTTTAAAATAAACATCTCACCTCAAAAAAAACATTATAACTAAACGACCCAAACTTTAAAATAAACATCTCACCTCAAAAAAACATTGTAACTTCCAACACCACCCAAACTTGAAAATAAACATCGCACCTCGAAAAAAACATTGTAACTTCTTACACCTCAAACTTTAAAATAAACATCTCACCTCGAAAAAAACATTATAACGTCTTGCACCACTCAAACTTTAAAATAAACATCTGACCTCGAACAAAACATTATAACTTCTTCCACGACCCAAACTTTAAAATAAACATCTCACTTCAAAAAAACATTGTAACTTCTAACACCACCCAAACTTTAAAATAAACATCTCACCTCGAAAAAAACATGAAAACTTCTTCCACCACTCAAACTTTAAAATAAACATCTGACCTCGAAAAAAACATGAAAACTTCTTACACCACTCAAACTTTAAAATAAACATCTCACCTCAAAAAAACATTATAACTTCTAACACCACCCAAACTTTAAAATAAACATCTCACCTCGAAAAAAACATGATAACGTCTTGCATCACTCAAACTTTAAAATAAACATCTGACCTCGAACAAAACATTATAACTTCTTACACGACCCAAACTTTAAAATAAACATCTCACTTCAAAAAAACATTGTAACTTCTAACACCACCCAAACTTGAAAACAAACATCTCATCTCGAAAAAAACATGAAAACTTCTTACACCACTCAAACTTTAAAATAAACATCTGACCTCTAACAAAACATTATAACTTCTTACACCTCAAACTTTAAAATAAACATCTCACCTCAAAAAAAACATTATAACTAAACGACCCAAACTTTAAAATAAACATCTCACCTCAAAAAAACATTGTAACTTCTAACACCACCCAAACTTGAAAATAAACATCTCACCTCGAAAAAAACATTATAACTTCTTACACCACTCAAACTTTAAAATAAACATCTGACCTCGAACAAAACATGATATAATTCTCTCACACCTCAAACTTTAAAATAAACATCTCACCTCGAAAAAAACATTATAACGTTCTTGCACCACTCAAACTTTAAAATAAACATCTCACTTCAAAAAACATAACTTACACCACCCAAACTTTAAAAACAAACATCTCACCTCTC
>NC_140979.1:222273-268273 GCF_056783735.1 Eptatretus burgeri
TAAAAAAAGGTTTGAAATTTGTGTCGTGCATGTATTACTGTGTCAGGAAACGTGCCTCGGATCAGCTTGATCGCCTTTTTACAGTCAGGAAACGTGCCGTGCATCCATTTTACTGTAACAAATGGGTGTTTTATTGTTGTTTTTTTGTTTGCTTTTTAGGTCATCTCTTCGAGCATGACCTAATAATATGGGTGTCGATGTCCTTCGATCCGTCCGTTCGTCCGTCCGTCCGTTCACAATGAAGTTGAAGCAGGAGATCTGGTCATTAGTGATCCTGATAGAGGTCGATGAGACGTACACGACGGTATGACTTTCAATGTCACCGAAGGTCAAGGTCAAGGTCACGAGGCCTTTGAAGTTGCGAAAATGACGATTTTCAAATTCTATCTCCTACATTTCTCAAGCGATCTTGAATTTGATTGTGGCAAATGAATCTATGGGACAATATCTAAATTTGGTCGGGACGGATTTTCGAATTTCGCTTTCGTTTTCGCGTCACGTGACTTCAAAGTTTGCAAAAACTGCCCTACCTTCAGGAGGCGATATATTCTCTACTGGGCATGGTAAAAGTTAGTGAAAGGTGTCATTGGATAGCAGCTGACCTTGTATATTTATAAATTTTCCGCTGAAGGTGCAAAAGCTTCAAAACCCGAAATGTAAACGTCGGCATTTATTTTCAAAATATTGTGACGTCCACGGGACTTGAACAGTCCCGCCAACGTAGAATGAGCCGAAACGATGGAGGCGGTTTATTTATTTATAACCCAAACATGGCGGTCCTAATCGCTCTACCGCAAACGGGACGAGGAAGGTGGCACGAGTCGCTTTTCACTGAGTTGATAACGTTTATTTGTTTTTATTATTAACCAGAAATAACAAGACTCGGCAAGAAGAGGGATCCGGGGCGATTCAACGGGATGGTGTGGGATCGGGCATGGGGAAAACACAGACAATTCCAATGAATATACAGATCTCAAACCCTCTAAGGCGCCAAGTACACACACACACACACACACACACACACACACACACACACACACACACACACACACACACACACACACACACACACACACACACACACACACACAAAACGTAGCTACTTCTGGTGGTCAGGCTGGACCGTGGTGTGGACGCAACTGTCCCTGGATTGGCGTCGGACAAGCTGGCCTTGCTCTCGTCAGGGGGGCAGGAGAAACCGTGGTGCTGTCGACCTCCTGATCCTGGCCCAAGTCCGCTCACCGCCGCCAGGGAACCAGTTCTGGCGCCAAATTGCGAGCAGGAGAGGGAGGCAGGTCCGCCAGCCGTTCGACCCCGTACTCCGAGTCAGCAGAACCCCAGAGCCAACCAAGGTGAGGCACGAGGCTCAGCAAGGCTCCAAGACACGATGAAGAACAGGATCGAATCATCACAACAACAAGTACGCTTCCCGCGCAACAGCCTCCACACCAAAAAAACACGATCTTTTTGTCCCGATCTTCTTCCTCTTCCTTTTCGACCCCGAACAGAACCTTTTTATCCTCCTGTCCTCGTCACTTCCAATCGAGCCGTTTTATTGGCCCACCGCCGTCGCCTTCCGCCAATCGTGATCACGGGGCGGAGCCATCCGCAGCCCCGTCCTGTGACGTCACCGCCAGCCTGCAGGGACTACTAAAAGGGGTTTACGCAGACACACTTACCCTATCCCGTGTCCCTATCTAATTATGTGACAATTATCATTCCCCCCTTGAAGAAATGAACATTTACTAGACAACTTATCACCACTGAATTGCTACTTATTACATCGACATCCTGGTAAACTCGAACAGCATGGCATACCTAATTAAACATCCTAATTACCCTTTGAATGCATACCCCCCCCCTCAAACAAAACAATATAATTTCGTGCGCGCTAAAATGCCGAGTCATCTTGAACCAAACTGCGCAGTTCGAGCTGCAAAGTAGTCTTCGGTTATAACTGAACATCGAGACTTCTGGTATTATAGAGATGACCGTCACCCCCACACGGGGGTAATTTTGTTTTTATGTTTGCTGCTTATGTTTTATTGCTGAACATAAAGTGCTGTAATGGTCCTAAATAAACCATCAATGATTGTGGCTGCCATCAGGCAGCCTCTCGCAACCGTCTCCCATCTCCGAGGCAATCATCTCCGCGACAACTGTCTCCGCGGCCACAGTCAAGCAACCGACTACGAGGCAGCCGTCGCTGGGGCAACCGTCTCCGGTCTCCGAGGCAACCGTCAGGCAGGTCCAACTACCCTTTTCCATGTTTCAGATGAGAATTCAGTTTCTTACCTTAACTTTGCCCTCATGTACCAACAAATTTACAACCGAATCTTACCAACTGGGGTCTTTTTGCACCCCAACTCACCAACACTCAGTTTCATCAATCTGCTGAAGTTTCACATCAATTATAATTATTATTTTTGGGGTTTTGAATGTCGAGGCTCTCATGAGAGCTCACACACAGAACATACAACAAGCGGAGCAGGAAACAAGAGGGAAGGATAAAACAGTGGGGAACAGAGACATGAGATCTGTGGAAGGGAGAGGGATGGGGCGGGGAACATGGTGAACATAAGATGGACATTGCAGGGACATTCAGGACCTTTAATGACAGGGAACTTTCAGGAAGGAAAGCAGGGAATTTGAAGGAGGTGGATTAGCGGGGGTAGACAAAATCATGGTTTTGTATGGGGGAAGAGCTGGGTGTCGGGGGCGGCAAGGCCCCAGAGGAGACGGTCCAAGACAGAAAGACCACCGACCTGCCTGTGGTGAAAGTGAGAGACCCAAAGACTCGGCCTCATCGTGGGAGTTTACACAATCCCAAGGGTGGGATCGAGAGATGACTACACCGTGAGAGAATACAAGAAGATATCAATCAATAATCCCGTTTATTTAATGTAAATCCCACGTCACATCGTGTGTCCAAGGTTTGTGGTAGAAGTCGCTCCGAATCCAAATATCCAGTCCGTGTTTTGTGACTCGCCCGCTGTTTTGGCGCCACGTGATTCGCCCCCGCGCTCCCATCTTCCACCATTTTGTGGACGATGTTCCGGTGAAGGTTCGTGCGTCGCCTTCCTGTGTGTGGACAATGATCGTGCGGAGTCCTCAACGGACGGGCGTGGGGACGGCGGAACGCGATGTTGGGTGGTTCGTTTGTCCGAGACATAATAAGGGGGTTTAGGCCCCATTCGGCACTCGAGGAGGGAGTGGTGAGCGAGCACGGATTTCTCTGTTATGGAGGTCGAGGCTCAGGCAGCGGGTGCATCGCCGATCAAAGGGGATCGGACCTTGGACGCAGCTGTGATGGAGGGGAAGGGTACTCGAGGTACCCCTGAGACCCGGGATCCTCCATTTGAATAACCAGCGATCAACATGGACACGTTGCTGAGCGCAGCAGAATTGCTCCACCGTCAGGAGTGGAAACGTCCACCCGGTGAGTAGGGAGGGAGGGGGAGATGGGGACGGGTTGTCACCAGCGGTATGACGTCATCACCACGTCGGGGGAATCCCTGCTCTTCCCGCCACTTCACACATCGTTGTTATCTCCACCACCCAGGTTGGACGGACGTTATGTTTCCATCCATGTCTGTCTGTCTGTGAACAGGATATGCAAAGAAGTTGCGGATTGATTTGGTGGACAGGTTAGGTGTGTGACAAGGACAAATTGATTCGATTTTGCTGAAGATCCGAATCCGGACACGAGAATTATTTAATATCATAAGTGATTCTTCAAATCGAGGAGAAGCTCTTACTTGGTGGAGAACTTGATCTTTGATGTCTTGCGACATTTCATCGATCCTTCCCTTGACGGTATCGATTGATAGAGAGATTTGAGAAAGCTTGTTTGCACTATCCTTCCCCAGAACGAGCTCTGCTGCACATAGTACACTTGGTTTTATGAGTCTCTCCGATGTTATGGATCTTTTTGCTCTTTGTAATTAACATGGCGATCTCACAGGAAGCCTCAACAACCTTTGAAGTCTGTTGCCGAAATGCTCCACTGCTGTCCATCTTGGCTTGCTTCAAGGACTTCCTTTTTGTTTCAAAGAATGCCTTGGGTTTGGCACCGAGAGCAGGATGTGTTGTCTTCAAGTGGTGTTCCAAGCGTGTGGGCCGCACGACATCATTGCTCAGAGGCTTGTGGCACAGGAGGACCCACTGGGGGACCTGTGTGTCACCCTTTTGGAGGGACACAAATACAAATCGAATATGTTCGTCAAGATACTCCCGCTTTTCAGCCCAAATTGGGCAAAGCCGCTAAGGGGTATTGTCGTCACGGGCGTTGTCCGGGCGTCTGTCAACTTTTGGTTTTCGTCAATTTCGAGAACGCCTTGTCCGATTAAATCCAATTTTGCAGTGTGTGTTGGGGCTGGGTCGAGGAAGGTTCCTTTCGATAATGAGCGCAATTTGATTCTCGGCTAGGCCACCAGGGGGCCAAAACTGAAAACCTAGAAAATGGCTATTTCTCCTGAACGAATGGCTGCATCATCGCCAAATTTTTATCACAGCTATATCTGATGAGGATACATGATATTGTTACAGCTGTAGAAATTCGCAATACACCATAAAGGGTCCTTAGATCAGTTATGACGTTAAGTAATTGTGTAGTTAGATTTCCCCACCGTTATTTAGAGGGAATTTCCGTGTTCACCGCGCTGCGATCCTTTGAGATAGCCGTTTTTCTTTTCTATATCGTTATTTTGGACCAAACAACGCACCCCAACAACTCAAACACCACCACCTTCACCTCTTTACCTCCACAACTCCATCCCGCAAACATCGCTTCACCGCCATTCTCGGGCGACGCCCACCAACAACCAAACTCCCACCACCTCCGCCTTTCTACCGGAGGTAGCGTGGTTGTAGTGGTGTCATTGAAGGGATGCTGTTTGTTTGAAAGAAACGATAGAACAGAATAACGGCTAACTCGAAGATGCACAGCCCGGCACACGAATAATTCCCTTCATACATCGGTGGGGAATTCTAACCTGGAACACACACTTACCGAAATAACTGACCTCTGGGGAACCTGAATGGTGTTCTGTGAATTTCCACAACCGTAACAATATATATATATATATATATATATATATATATATATATATATATATATATATATATATATATAAATATATGTAACAGCGAAATGTTTTTGTTTGTGACCTGACGGCTTTGAGCTCTGAGTTCGTCTGTTAATTACATATTATTGAAATGTGAGTTGGTCCATTGATTGATGATGAAGTTTTGGAACGTTTGTCCATGGAATCCTTGCTGATGGAATGTTGGACTCTTAATTATGTACCAATTACAGGTTGGAACATCTTAATTATGAATATTTTTACAAATTGAATTGTATTAATGACACAAAACCACACAAAATACCATGCAAAAGAAGTCCTGGCGAGGGACTGCAATATCTGATTACCCTCTCTTGTTCAGCCTCCCCCGATACTCCCGCAGGATAGGGGAAGGTTGATTTCTGTTATAGGGGTTGTTTGTGCAATTTGTACAACCCAACTTTTTTGCAATTTCTTCTCTGAAATTGCACACACGATTTTGATGATAGTTGACCACAACCTTCATCAGCCGGTATGCACCAAAGTTTGTTCCTGGTTTAAAAAAAACGGGCCTTATGGGGGTCGGGTTGCTCCCCAATGTAGGTATTTCTTTTCTCCTCAGAAATGACACACACAGTTCTGATCAAACTTGACCACAACCTTCATCACCCATGAGGAAACAAAGGCTGTAAACAGTATTTAAACTCGAGGGGGAGCACTTGGTAGAGTGCAAAACCTCCGCCGCCAATACTGCTGGGTCACTTAAGTGAACCTGATATCCTATTCATTGTTGGTCATATCGGATCAGACTTTACTGAACCACGATTGAATAAACTAAACGAGATCGACGCGCATGTAGAAATGCCCAAAAAAAAAAATCGAATTTTTTTTGAAAAAAACAGGTGCAAATTTTTTTTTTCTCTAACAAATTTTTTGGGGGGATTGGAAATCACTTAAAACATGTAGAAATGCAAAAAAAAAAAAAAAAAAAAATCAAATATTCAAATAAAATCGAAATTTTTTTGAAAAAAGTTGCAACATTTTTTTTTTCCTCTAACAAATTTTTTTTTTTGGTTGGAAATCACTTAAAACATGGAGAAATGCAAAAACTCATTTCTAAAACATGTAGAAATGCAAAAAAAAAATTCCGCCATAGTGGCCAAAATGGACTTTGGACCAAGTCCAAAATCTAATGTCACGATCCTTGGACCACACCTAATCCCCCCACCAAGTTTCGTCGAAATCCGTCCAGGAGTTTTTCCGTAATACTGTTCACAAACAAACAAACAAACAGACAGGGGTGAAAACAGTAACCTCCGTCCATCTTCGATGGCGGAGGTTAAACATCCAGGTCTGAGGGGTCTATGGGTGGGTTGCCCCTGTCGATGAATTCTCAGTTCCTTCTGTATATTTGAGTCATTTATAAAAATAAAACATATGCACATGCACTCACGAACATATTGTTGCGGATTCGCGCCCGCCGGCGTGCGAACGGCCACGTAACTCGAATCGCGGCACATCGCCCACCGGACGGACAATCCCGTCGTGACCCTCTCGGACTAACGCCGGGAACTAGTCACGGGTGGACCTTTCGGCCTCACCACGATCGTGCCAATCGGCCCCCGCGTGGGATAGGGTTGCTCGCCAAATTCGACCTACCTAAGTACCCACACGGAGGGTAGACCGGGCGATCGCACCTCGCCGCAGGTCGACTTTGGACACGGGCCACTTTAAGCGACCCGTTCCGTACTATCGGGATAACCGAGCGGTGTTATCGTCGGCCTCGACGGTTCGATTAATTATCGGGCGTTTTAGCCCACGACCAACCCTTTACGTGAAGTAAGATGGAGATTCAATAAAGGAAAAGACGAAGCGAAGCGGGAAAACAGTTCAACATAAAGCACATTTATTTCACGATGAACGGAAAGCACACATATACAATTACACCAAAAGCAAATGTAAAAGAAGAAGAAACCCAATATTACACAAAAAGCAAATATAAAAGAGAAACACAATGCAGATCTATTACCGACTACGCGAGCACACGGCAACACTTATGCAGTTTTACTTCACAGACGGCGCCGACAACACATATACCCAAAGCAAAAGAAAAGGACCACCCTCAAGGATGAGGCGGGCCTGGGGCCGAGACCGCGTCGGGCCTACCCGTCTGGTGATGAGCCGCGAAATGACGCTGGCGCCCCGACTCCGCGGGCCTCGCTGGGACTGCCTGGTATGGGGTGGGGACGGGGCCCCCTTCTCGCACTATCTCAGCGCGGGGGAAAAGAGGAGGGGGTTGTTGATGCTCGGGGGATGGAGGATATCTCCCTGTCTCGGGTCCCGCGACGAGCGTCTCCACCACGACCTCGGTCGCGCCGCCGGCCTCTCCCTCCGCAGCTCCCCGACTCCGACACGAGCACCCCCTCGACCGCCTTCGCCGCCGCCACCTCTCCACAGCTCCGTCCTCTTCACTCTGACTACTACCACTTCTTCCCAGCTCCACCGACAACTCTCTTGACTGACGAACGCGGTCGTTTATATCCCCCGTGGCCTCGCTCCTTCACCTTCGACCCTTTACCTCCGACCCTTCACCTCTAACTGGCTCCCCATTGGACCGAGGAAAAGTGGGCGTGAATGCTTTTTGATCCATGAATTTGCATATAGCGACCACACTCCAACGTACCTGGAGGCGGGGCCAAATCGCCCCACGCTCACCGATAGGACGGAACAGAAGTGGGCGTGAGTCGTTTTTGATCCGTTTTCTTCGGAAAGGCCGGCGCTTTTGCACCCCTGCTCGGTGCGCGCCCTGCACGAGTCCAGTATCGGTGCCCACAAGCGGCGTGGGAATGACGGTGATGCGATGGTTGCGAGGGCGAGTTGTGACGGTAAAGGTCGTGGCTGTTGTTGTGAAGCGGCGTTGCGGCTGGTGGTTGTTGTGTGATGGCTGTTGAGACGTGGTTGGTGGTGGTAGTAATGGCGGCTGGTCCAAAATAAAGATAGTAAAAGAAAAACGGCTATCTAAAAGGGTCGCAGCCCGCATAAATGACATTTATTCCCTCTAAACAACGGGTTTGGGCCTAACTACACATATACTTACCGAGATATCTCACCTAAGGGACCTGAATGGTGGTTTGCGAATTTCGTCAACCACAACAATATTGATATGGAGAATTCTGAGGCGCTTCAATAAGTCAGATAGCCGTCCTCTGATTCTGCTTTACATACATGCAAACTTTGAATTCTTATATAATATTCAGTGAGACAATGTCTGTTCATCCTCCAGACATGCTGACGCCACAGATGATGTTTTTGGGGTTCAGGGGAAATAATCACACACAGCTTTGTGGCAATAGCCGTCTGGAGGCCAGCGTAATTTTGCAGGGATGAGGAATATTTATGACCTGAAGCTTGATGGGAGTTTTGGTCATTATTTTCACACACATTCCATTTCAGCTCAACTCTTGTTTCCAGACAGACTTTCAGGCACCAGTATATAAATATTTATTTATAAGAATCCGTCAATAATACAAATAAAATACGAGATGATTGTATTATCCTGAATGAGGATTAAAGATGATTTGGAAGGCCAATCTGTTTTGGGGAACAAGGGGTATTTTTACTTCTCAGACTGGTCACCTTCCGATCCAGTCAAGGGATATAAGGTCATTTAAAATGCGAATATCTATTATGAAAATACATACATGTTCAAGCACATAGATGTAATAAGCATGTTGTATTTGAGTACATTTCCCATGAAAGTGTGATAACAATACATTGTGCTTTTCCCAAAAACATTTAATTTTCAAGTTAATTTCAATCAAGCTTAATTGGCAACATATATATATATATATATATATATATATATATATATATATATATATATATATATATATATATATATATATTTTTTTTTCAATCAGCCTCAAACCCATGATGCTAATTTTGGAGAAATTTGCACCGACACCCCCCCAAGATATGTATTTGCTTTCTTCTCTGAAACGACACAATTTCAAAGAAACTTGACCACAACATTCACCAAAGTTTCTTCACGACGTTAAAATATTGTTACGAATTCTGGCCCGCCTGGCGTGCGATCGGCCGCGTATCTCTCATGGCAGCCGCATCGCCCACCGGACGGACAATTCAGTCGTGACCCTCCTGGAACTACAGCCAAGAGCCAGTCACGGGTCGGGGTTTAACCTCACCACAACCCAGTCCGCATTCTACCCGCGCGAAATAGGGTGAATCGCCGAATGTCGATATACCTAAATACCCGCGTGGGTGACCTACCGAGGGGATGCACCATGCTGCAGGTCGGCTGAGCACACAAACCGCTTAAGTGGTTCGTTCCGTGCTACAGGGAGAACCGAGCGGTGTTATCGCCAACCTCGACGGTTCAGGTTAATTATTTATCGGGTGTTTAAAACCCACCTAATTATTCCACGATGCAAGATGGCATTTTCAATGGGGAAAGAAGACGCAACGAACAAGATACATTTCACACAAGGACATTTATTATAAAGCACATATTGCACACACAACACAAGCAAGGAATCATGCTCGTATTTACAAGCAAGGCAAATAAAAAGCAATACAACCGACGACAATGAGAATGTACATGCACTTAACAGTTTTACTTAACAGTGACACGGCACCACATCATTCACACAAAACAACAGGGAAACCCTCCCCATAGGCAGGGAGGTAGACGGGGTTCGTAAACCTTTATGGTAGTGGGCCGTGGATGACCGAAAAGGCCCGCGAGACCGTGATGGTTACCTGCCCCCTCGAGGTGTGACGGTGGGCAGGTCGCGATGCCTTGTTCCAGCGGCAGCTAGCGTAGCTGCACCTGCTCTCGGGCCTTTCCGATGATGTGGTCGGTGAGTTCTCTCCGCCGTCCCTCGCCAGACGCGCAGATTCGCACCACACAGCCGGCAGGGCTGCGCCTCCCGTCTGCGTCTCTGAGGCGTCGCCCGGACTCGCCACCGGCCCGCGCCTTTTCCGACAGGTCGCCCAACGCCAAGACGAGAGAGCCCGACCTCGACCACCCAGAGAGAGCTCGAAGATGAAGCGAGAGAATGACGTCCACCAAGAGAGCGAGTAGAATCCAACATGACCCCGACAGCGAGAGAGACGTCGACGACCCAGACAGAGAGAGAGAGAGACGTCGACGACCCAGACAGAGAGAGAGAGAGTGAGCCCCGCGCGTGGTCCGCCTAATATCGCGCGGGGCTCCGCCCTTCGCTCCGCCCCGTTTTCGGCTCCGTCTCCCTTCTGGAAGCTTCCCAAAAAGGGGCGTTCCTCATTCCCGACAGCGTCACCCCGCGCGTCCACCAATCGGGGGCGAGCCGCCCCACCCTGGCTCCGTCACACTCCTCGGAGAAACAGGCGGGAAAAATCCGCTCACCCATCGGAACTCCTCTGGTTTCCTTTTGCGTTCGACGGTTTTCAACGCGGCTTGTTGTTTGCGTGGAGGTTTGTTCAAAATAACAATGTAAAAAGAAAAACGGTTATCTCACAGAGTCGCAGCTTGGTGAACACGAAGAATTCCCTTTAAACAACGGTGGGGAGCTATCTGAGCACTCACTTACCGGCATAGCTAATCTCAGGAACCTTTATGGTGTATTGCAAATTTCCACAGCCGTAACACTACCCCCTCCCTTTTTTACAGACTCGTCCTGAGTCGTCGAATTTTCATGTGCCATCATGTCAGCTCCTGACCACTTACAAAGCTTTTGTCCGTAGCCTGATGGAGTACTGCTCTCCCCTCTGGGCTGGTGCTCCTGCCTCCCACCTTTCTCGGCTTCACGCTGTCGAAACCAGGGCATTTAAGATCATCGGCATCTCCCGCAATGAAGCTGAGTCTTTGGGCCTCTCACTCCATCACCGCAGGTTGGTCGGTGGTCTTTCTGTCTTCTACCGACTCCTCTCCAGCCTTGCCCCCCCTGCTCTCTCTGCGATTTGTCCCCACCACATTTCCACAGGGCGCTCAAGGTCCGCCAACAACCCCCTTCTGGTAAAACTACCAAAATCACGAATCACTGCTCATCTTCACTCTTTCATTCCTCTTTTTCCCGCCTTTGGAATAAACTTCCTCACTCTATTCTTTCCCATTGTTCCCTCCAGGCTTTCAAAACAGCTGTTCACCACCACCTCTTATCTTCCCCCATCCAAATCCTCGATCTTTTCTACCCCCGATAATCCACCCAAGCCCACTTCCTTCATTTCTCCTACTTTCCTTCCTGAAAGTCCCTGAAATGTCCATCTTCTCTTCGCCATGTTCCCCGTCCCATCCCCATCCCTCTCCCTTCCACAGTTCACCTAATGTGTCTGTTCCCCACTGTTTTGTCCCTTCCACTCCCGCCCCTCTTGTCTCATACCTCCTTGCTGTGAGTTGTGTGTTAGCTCTCATACGAGCCTCGACCAAGGTATACAAAAAAAAAAAAAACAACGAAAAAAAAAAAAAGTAAAGTTACTCCCTAAAGTTGCTCACACAAAGTTGCTCATGGCGAACCACATCTCTATGTCTACAGTGTTCTTTATGAACAACAAGAAAGAATATATTTTTGATTATATTTGGTTATATAGTGTTCTTTATGAACAATAAGCAAAAATATTTGATTTACTACAAGCCAGAGTAAAAACATGAAGAAGGTACAAATCTCAACATTTTCCAACAAGACAATGTTACATAGTATTTCTTCCCATCCCCTCCATTGGCACAAGCAATTCGAGACATTCATCCAATGTGAGTTGGAGCCGTGGGTCAACGGCCATATAAAGTTCACAGTACATTTCATTAGGTTCTATGGGTAGGGGTGGAGTGTACAACGGTGGAATGGGAGGTATAGCTGTAATTATAGGCAAAGTTGGTGGCGGCGGAAGCACAACAGAGTTCACCAGAACCATCTCTGTCTGCACTGGTTGGGCGCTGGGCTTCGTTGTCCATCCTATAACACACTTTCGCAAGCCAGCCACAATGGCTGCTTTGATTATAGACAACGTAATGAATATTCCAATCATCACAGCCAATCCTGTCAGCCAGAATCTGAGAATGGCTCCTGCCCAACCTCCAAACAATCCTGCAACCATGCTCCGATGTTCTATCCTCGATTGCAATCATGATATTTTGCAGCCTCCTTCCTTATGTGTCCCGCAAGGTCACAGAAATATACCATTTAATGATCCCTGGGGTTCCACAAGATTATTCATTTGTATCCTTATATCTATCCTTGTCCCAGTTTTCCCTTCATGCAACAATATACCTCGTTTCAGGTGGACAGTGCCTATGTCCCCTTCATCCCATGTCACATGAGGTGCATAATTACACATAAGGGTCATATACAGTAAGTGTTTATCCCATACACGCCTTTCTCATGGAATTGGTCCGAATGTTTATCTTCTTCTGCCCTGCGCACCCTGTCACAACCCATTCCTTGTTTCCCCAACTGTCGACCGACCAAACATTCTGCTCTCTATGACATTCCCATAATGCCCTTACTTTCTGTTATTGTCCATTTTATCACGATTATGCACATGCCAATCAAAAGCCATGCTCCATCTGTCATGAACCTCCAGTAACATTCTTTCCACTTGCAGATTTCCTTTCTTTCTCTTTACCACTTCCTGTATCCTCTTTTGTCGTGAGATGCGTGAGTCCATGATTGGCTTACCTTCTCACTTGACAGCTATGTGGGTAATCAGTAATACCTAGAAGAGTCCATAACATTACCATCACATCTGGTCCAACGTTTCTTCAAGGCGTTCCGTCGTTTGAACACCTTGATGGTCACCCAGTCGCCGGGCTGGATGCTGTGGTGTTCCTCTGCAGCTTTGTCTCGGTAGCTTGTCTGATCTGCTGTCAAACTCTTTCACAACCTTTGTTAGAGCAGCACAAGAGTTAATCGGTCCATATATTTTATAAACGTTTTACCAATATTATAATCTCGTGTTGGCCCAGCACTTAGAGAGGTGGCTTGGGATCCTTGAGTCCTGAGCTCAAATCCCATTGACCACTGAACCAACCCCAGAGGGCCGACTCAACCTGTCACTCTTCCAAGACTGGCAAAAATGAACATCAGTACACTGGTAATAGGGGCACCGCATCAGCGGCACAGTCATGCCCCAACCAATGAAGCAACAAACAGCCAAAAAGGCAGCACACACCACCAACATTTGATAATCCACATTGCTTAAAGCATTGATAAAGCACCTCCTTCTCCATCTATATCTCCATCCCCCTTTTGCTCGTGTGGCCACTTTTGTGAGCCAAGCGAGCAAGCACCTTTTGGACAACCATTCTACCCTCACTTGAGACCATATCTCTTGCTTCAGATGTGCTCAACATTTCACTATGGTTAAAAGTTCCACTATCAATTTACCATTCTCGAGGAGCACACTTTGCGATGTTATATATCCCCTTATTTCCAAAGATCCCCAACATTGTGTCATCCTGTACAGTGTACACATATCAGGAATCCATATATATCGTTATGCTTTCACCCTCGGCTGGATTGCATACCGCAATTAGCACACGTACCATTTTCCAAGCTGTTATGTTCAGCGCACACTACATACGCTGACAGTTATGTTCAGTGTTGGACATCTTTTGATTACCACATTCTTTGCTCTTACAGTGATTCAACTCTTCTTCTTTCGGCTGCTCCCGTTAGGGGTCGCCACAGCGGATCATCCGTGTGATCCGCATAGTGATTTGGCACAGGTTTTACGCCGGATGCCCTTCCTGACGCAACCCTGGTCGCCTCTTACGACACAGGGATATGGTACACCTATTTTAACCGGGGTATACACCGGCCCAGTATGCTGGTACTCATTTCGCCGACCTCGGAAGGATGGCAGGCTGAGTCAACCCCCTGGTGTATTAATTCAGTGGCCCAACGGGGCTTGAACTCAGGACCTTTTGGATCCCAAGCCGCTGCCCTAACCACTGCGCCAACACACCAGGCTATCTTACAGTGATTCAACCAATATTGCATAATCAGGCACCATCCATCCATCCATTTGGACCACACTCTGCAAAGCGTTTGGTGCTGCCCAAGCAGTCTCCCTGGCTATTGGACACAATCCTGGACAGGTCACCAGTCTTACACAGATCAGGTACCTATGGTCTACACTCTACACTATCCAGCTATCCCCCAAAAACACCTCATTTTACTCTTTGTTCTGGGCCTCGGAACATTCACAATAGTCCACAAGCCATCACCTAACAATCTTCTCGAGGTTCCACTCAACACATATCCTCAATATGTTACTTGGGTCTTGCACAGCTGTAATTTGGCCTTTGGCACCTCATCGCCTCTGGCAGCCAGTATCCCCAAAAGGGTGAAGATGTTTCTCCTGCAATCATCCCCTGATGTCAACCAAATCAGCAAATCATCCACATACCGTACCAGTAATGCCTCTGGCAATTTGAAATTGCGCTACTTTCCAAACAACTGACACCCATCTTTTAAATAACTTCACTATAACATCAGTATAAAAATACAACTCAAGCTCGTTAATCTTTCAATTAACAAATTCTGGCACAACATGAAAACCACAACTCCACATTCCTTGCTTTCACTGATGCAAACTGGTCTATGATGTGTTCAAAGTCAGTGTCTACACTCAGCAGAGCAAGATCACAGTCTGCCTTGACCCAAGGAGGCTCTCAAATACGAAAGTATTAGTTTTAACTTGCTGAATGATCTCACAGCTGGCGATGGAAACTGCGATGTTTAGCATTATCTGAATAGCAATGCGAAGATCAGGTTAAACGCTCTCATCTTCATACTGAACAATAAATTCGAGAAGCTCTTCAGGTCTTGATATTGTTGCGGATTCCGCGCCCGCCGGCGTGCTGACGGCCACGTAACTCGAATCGCGGCACGTCGCCCACCGGACGGACAATCCAGTCGTGACCCTCTCGGACTAACGCCGGGAACCAGTCACGGGTGGACCTTTCGGTCTCACCGCGATCAAGCCAATCAGCCCCCGCGTGGGATAGGGTTGCTCGCCGAATTCGACCTACCTAAGTACCCACGCGGAGGGCAGACCGGGCGATCGCACCTCGCCGCAGGTCGACTTTGGACACGGGCCACTTAAGCGACCCGTTCCGTACTTATCAGAATAACCAAGCGGTGTTATCGTCGACCTCGACGGTTCGATTAATTATCGGGCGTATTCAGCCCACTACCAACCCTTTACGTGAAGCAAGATGGAGATTCAATGGAGGAAAAGACGAAGCGAAGCGGGAGAACAGTTCAATACAAAAGCACATTTATTCGCGGCACACGGGAAGCACACATATTCAATTCCACCAAAAGCACACAAAAAAAAAGAAAACACAATTCCATTTACACAAAAAGCAAATATAAAAGCGAAGACACAATGCAGAGCTAATACCGACTACCGAGCACACGGCAACACTTATACAATTCTACCTCACAGACGGCGCCGACAACACATACCCAAAACCAAGGAAAAGAAATACCCTCAAGGATGAGGCGGGCCTGAGGCCGAGACCGGGTCGCGCCTACCCGTCTGGTGATGAGACGCGGAGCGGCGATGGCGCCTCACTCCGCGGGCCTCGCGGACAGTGTCTGGCAGGGGGTGGGAAAGGGGCCCCCTTGGTCGCACTATCTCAGCGCGGGGGGAAACAGGAGGGGGTTGCTGATGCTCGGGGTATAGAGGATCTTTATTATCCCTGGTGTGCGTCTCCACCTCGGCCAGGTCGCGCTGCCGGCCTCCCTCGGGCGTGCAGCTCCCTGCACGACGCGAGCACCCCCTCGTCTGCCTTCGCCGCTGCCGCCTCTCCGCCTCTGGACTCTCCGACTCTGGACTCTTCTTTGGACTCTCCCGTTGGACTCTTCTTTGGACTCTCCCGTTGGACTCTTCTTTGAACTCTCCTTTGGACTCTCCTTTGGACTCTCCTCGTTGGACTCTCCCCTTCTCCACTTCCTCTGACTGACGAACACGGTCCTTTTATCCCCCCGTAGCTTCGCATTTGACCCCCTCCCTTTGACCTTTCACCTCGCTCCCCATTGGCCCGAGAAAAAGTGGGCGTGAAGGCTTTTTGCTCCACAAATTTGCATATATCGATCGTCCTGCAGGCGGGGCCAAATCGCCCCTCGCTCACCGATTGGACGGCAAAAAGTGGGCGTGTGTCGTTTTTGATCCGTTTTTGAAGCACAAAATCCGTGATTTTGTACACGCTGTTCGACGCGCGCCCTGCACGAGTCCAACACCGGTACCCACAGCGGGGCAAGAACGGTGGCGATGCTACGGTTGCGAGGTGTGACGTGAAGGTCGTGGCGGTTGTGGTGAAGCGGTGGTTGTGGTTGTAATCATGGCGGTTGGTCCAAAATAAAGATAGTAAAAGAAAAACGGCTATCCTGAAGAGTCGCAGCACGCATAAATGACATGTATTCCCACTAGACAACGGGTTTGGACCTAACTACACATGTACTTACCGAGATACCTCACCTAAGGGACCTGAATGGTGGTTTGCGAATTTGGTAACCACAACAATATATATACATATATATATATTGTTGCGGTTTTCGCGCCCGCCGGCGTGCGAACGGCCACGTAACTCGAATCGCGGCACGTCGCCCACCGGACGGACAATCCTGTCGTGACCCTCTCGGACTAACGCCGGGAACCAGTCACGGGTGGACCTTTCGGTCTCACCGCGATCGAGCCAATCAGCCCCCGCGTGGGATAGGGTTGCTCGCCAAATTCGAACTACCTAAGTACCCACGCGGAGGGTAGACCGGGCGATCGCACCTCGCCGCAGGTCGACTTCGGACACGGGCCACTTAAGCGACCCGTTCCGTACTATCAGAATAACCGAGCGGTGTTATCGTCGACCTCGACGGTTCGATTAATTATCGGGCGTATTCAGCCCACGACCAACCCTTTACGTGAAGCAAGATGGGGATTCAATGGGGGAAAAGACGAAGCGAAGCGGGAGAACAGTTCAACAATAAAGCACATTTATTCTCGGCACACGGGAAGCACACAAATACAATTCCACCAAATGCACACAAAAAAAAGAAAACACAATTCCATTTACACAAAAAGCAAACATAAAAGTGAAAACACAGTGCAGAGCTAATACCGACTACCGAGCACACGGCAACACTTATACAATTCTACTTCACAGACGGCGCCGACAACACATACCCAAAACCAAGGAAAAGAAATACCCTCAAGAATGAGGTAGGCCTGGGGCCGAGACCGGGTCGGGCCTACCCGTCTGGTGATGAGACGCGGAGCGGCGATGGCCCCGCAACCCGCGGGCCTCGTGGACAGTGCCTGGCAGGGGTGGGAACGGGGCCCCCTTGGTCGCACTATCTCAGCGCGGGGGGAAACAGGAGGGGGTTGCTGATGCTCGGGGTATAGAGGATCTTTATTATATGCGACGAGCGTCTCCACCTCGGCCAGGTCGCGCTGTCGGCCTCCCTCGGGTGCAGCTTCCTGCACGACGCGAGCACCCCCTCGTCTGGTGTCGCCGCCTTTCCACAGTTCCGTCCCCTCCGTTCCGACTCCAACGCACACGACGAGCAGCTCCACCGCCCGCGAAGTCTTGACCCTCTGCTTCCGACTCTCCTCTTCTTGACTATCCGACCCGTTCTGCTGACTCTCTCGTTCCCGCCCGCGACTCTCTTTCTGCTGACTCTCCTCTGACTGACGAACACCGTCCTTTATCCCCCGTAACTTCGCCTTTGCCCCCCTCCCTTTGACCTTTCACCTCGCTCCCCATTGGCCCGAGAAAAAGAGTGCCTGACAGGTTTTTGATCCACAAATTTGCATATATCGATCGTTCTGGAGGCGGGGCCAAATCGCCCCTCGCTCACCGATTGGACGGCAAAAAGTGGGCGTGTGTCGTTTTTGATCCGTTTTTGAAGCAGAAAATCCGTGGTTTTGTACACGCTGTTCGACGCGCGTTCTGCATGAGTCCAACACCGGTACCCACAGCGGGGCAAGAACGGTGGCGATGCTACGGTTGTGAGGTGTGCGTGAAGGTCGTGGCGGTTGTGGTGAAGCGGTGGTTGTGGTTGTAATTGTGATGGTAATCCTGGCGGTTGGTCCAAAATAAAGATAGTAAAAGAAAAACGGCTATCCTAAAGAGTCGCAGCACGTATAAATGACATGTATTCCCACTAGACAACGGGTTTGGGCCTAACTACACATGCACTTACCGAGATACCTCACCTAAGGGACCTGAATGGTGGTTTGCGAATTTGGTAACCACAACACTACCCCTTCCCTTTTTACAGACTCGTCCCGAGTCGTCAAATTTTCGTGTGCCATCATGTGTAGTTTTCCCCTAGTACATTTTACCTACGGATCCCTGAGTGCGACATTCATGGTATTCGTGTCCCCAAAATAAATAACCTGAGGGCTGCGTAACTATCTAAACAAACTCACTCACACGGACGACTTAAATAAAATTGCCGGCGCTAAGACAAACATGCCGGGGGCGCACTCATATTTACAGTACATCTTAACCTTAACTTACAAATTTTACACTAAACCATGGCCCAGGATCATTGAACTCTGCAAAAGAAAAGCAGTTAGCAGGGAGCCAGGCTGCTCGCATGCAGTCTCTGGCTCAAACAATGCAGGTGACAGGGAACGTGGCTGGCTGCTCACACGCAGTCCAAGGCCTTCCCTTTTGAACTGAACGCAGTGAACCACAACGGTGCATGGGCCGCACAACGCAGTCTCCGTGCCAGCTCAAGTGGCACACGCAATGAGCACAACGAATGGATGCATGAACACAAACACGGTGCACGGGCCGCCACTGCAGGCCCGTGTTGTAGCTGCCAACAGGGCAGTTCTTGCAGCTTGCAAACTGTTGCCTTGCGGATCCTGGCGCACATGGCAATGAACAGGGGGTGGGGGGGCAAAGCAAAATTGAACGGGGCTGGTGAACATGGGCAGTGGGCATGGCATGGCAAAGGCAGCAGGCAAACACAGCCCGCAGAAGAAGGCCGCTGCAGGCAAACACAGCCCGCAGAAGAACTGGCCGGCACAGGCCTCGAAGAAAAACAGCCAGCAGATGAACTGGCCGGCACAGGCCTTGCAGCACACAGCTGCCGATGAAGTTGGCCGGCCTCCGCCTTGAAGCAAAACACGGCCAGCCGATGAAGTTGGCCAGCCTTTGCCGTTCAATGAAGGTTGGTGGAGGGAGTGCGGTGGTGCTGGCCACTTGGAAGGCGGGCTCGGACCTACCTACCCGTCTCCCTCCCAACCTATCGCCTTTGCCTGTCACTGTACATACCCACTCCCTTAATTTGTCAAACCCCAATTTAGCCCCAACTTATTTTTTTTTGTTGTTTTTATTTTTACTCCCCCACTATAAATCGTCCCCTAACCCCCTTTATCGTCTTTGTTCGGCTAACCTATCCTGTCACCTAGCCTACTCCCAACCCCTACGTTCCCTTCCCGGAGGGGAACAAGGGAGAGCTAACGTCCTGTGTCGAGGCCCAACTCAAGCCTCAGAATGGCCTCCCCAGAGTTCGGCGATCTATAACCCAAGTGGGTCCAGCGGCCCACAACGAGAGCGAGGGGATGGATGGTGCGGAGGGGTACATCTCCTAATCTACCCTATCCATTTAACTGTTAAACTACCCCGGGGCTTTCAACAAGCGCCTCTCGCTTAAACTATTGGTTCTAACAACCCAGATTCCCGTCGCCTGTGTTGGTGTCCTTACAATTTCGGGCCTCGCCCCCCAATTTTCTCTCCGTGCCCTCACACGGTCTCCTGGCTGGGACACGTGGCTCTCTCTGGCAGGCACGACCCTCTGCCGAATCTCCCGCTATGGCACCCCCGGGCACTACACTGCCTCCGAGCCTACCAGCTCCCTAACACCGGGGAGTGCCCCCCATGGCACCTCCCCTGAAACGCACACGTGGCAGGCCGGCCTCCCGGGCCCCTTTCCGAGGGTCACCCGTGCCCACAACACTGCCCACGCAGCTAATGGCGCCCCCGCACCAAGCAGGCGCACCCGTGCCCACTACTCTATCCCGGCCCCCCATGGGCCCATGGCCTACTGCGGCCGACTAGCCTGGTGCCCGGGGTACCCACTCAGCGATACTCACCTTTCGCAGCCACGCTCCCAAGCCCGTCAACAGGGCTCCTGCACCCCTCCAAATGGGTCTCGAGCCTACTTTCCCACCAACAACAAAACGACCTCCATTTTTCAATTTGACTAACCCAGCTAACTCACTTTATACTGACCCCGGGGTCCCTTGGGCGGGAGTCACTCCTCCCCCCAATCACTCATCGCACCATGCATTCCCCATTCACTCCATTCACACAGACCTGCTGGCCTCACTCACTCACCAAGCACATGCTTCCAATTCACTCACCAACAACTCTTCAACACACACACCACTGCTGAACTCTGCCATCCTTCTATCTGCATCCCCTAACTAACTCGTGCTCCCACGTCATCCCTTACACTAGTAGCACGTTCCTTTTAACACTACGTCGCTAAACTACACCCCCTCTACACATCCACAAGTCTGTCACTGTCTCCAAATAAATCATTTTATTTCCCCACCTAAATCTGGCTACAATCCCTCTAACTAATCCATTCCACGGACTCCATGAGGACTTACCCCTGCCCCATGAAGTCGGTCTAACTAAGCTAACCCTTCCCCCTAACTAGTTTTCATCCTGTGCCCAGGTAAGGGGGTCTTTCACCCCTTTCCCAGGAATCCTGTACACCCGAAAGTGAGGCTTGCTTTTTCTTTTTTTTTTCCATGCGCAGCACCTGCGCGGCAACTCAGAGCTCGCGCACTTTGCACCTGCCCGTGACGTCATGCAGCTGCACGTGTTCCTCGTCCCTCCTTGGACGCTACCATCCGGCAGAGATACCCCTCCTGCCGGATTCCAACCACACGTGCAGCCATGACGTCACCGTGCGCATAAAAAAAACACAAGCCCCACGTTTCGAGGGGTTCCCCACGCGAACACATGTGCTTTGCCCGTTGGAGCTTAACACACACGATCGCGTGGAGAACCCGTCCGGTCCAAATCCATTTACCTGCCTAAACTTTGTCCGTCCGCGGGATCGGCAAATCCACCGCGTGCGTTTCCGGACCGGGACTTCACTCTCGCAAGCGAGCACGTGGTGGTCTCGTGCGTTGCACAGCACGAACCGCGTGCTCACTGCTGGGTGAACCCGGCACGGTCCTCGAAACAACTACAGCCGCTACTCGGCTTTCGTTTCTCCCATGTCGCCGTCGTCGCCTCCATTCCACACACGCATACCTGCGTGTTACGACGCACACAGTCCACACCATCACATTCACACCGGGAGACGCGGCTGCGTGCTCCCGCATGCCAACCGACATCTCCCTCTCATACCGCTCTCTCACACACACGGTCTCCCTGGCACACAGCGACCTTGCACACGGCCGTTCACTCACGCGTGCCTCACTACTCACACAAACCATACTACTCACACGTGGTGCTCCATTCACTCGCGCGGGGGCACTCACCCGCGGTGCCTCACCCACACACGCGAGGGCACTCAACCGCTGTGCCTCATCCACACACCGTGCCTCACTCATACACGCGGGGGCACTCACACACGCGGTCTCTTCCACACAACGTCCCTCACTCATACACGCGGGGGCACTCAACCGCGGTGCCTCATCCACACACGCGGGGGCACTCACCCGCGGTTCCTCACTCATACTGGCCGTTTCACTCACACACACGGCCTCTTCCACACACGGATCCTCATCCACACACGGTGCCTCATCCAAACACGGCGTGCTGGGAAGCACGTACTCTGGCACCATCGCCACCACACCACTCACACACGGGGTCGCTTCCACACACGGGGACGCACTCACACCTTGCACCACACACACAGGGACAACCACACTGGGGATTCGTGTCCCCACAAGGGTCTCCGGGGCCTCTACACCCCCCAAGCTCTCCGTGCACCCGTCCACAGCACTCGTCCCCTCAACCTCGCAAAGCACGACCGAACTCACCTGGTCGTGACTCGCCTCAAGGGGGCATACTCCCTCCCCTCGTTCCTGGAGGAGGCCATCCAGGTGCTCGCACTGGGTCTCTACCCAGTCCGCCAGCTCACCCCCATTGTCCTCCACTACCTCCGTGTGTGCGTGCGCGTCACTTACCCCGTCTTCATCGTGTAGTCTTCCCTCTATCGTTCCCATCTCCCGTGTCTCTGCCAACTCTTCACCCTTTACCTCCCTTGTCTCAACTATTATTTCTGTTGTCGTCACCTCGTGTCTCGTCTCACACGTTTTGGTCTCCCCATTTAATTTTTCCCTTTCGGTCATCGTCACGACCCTCGCCCAACACGTTCCACGAATTATTTTTTCACCCGCCTCCACCGCGGGCCTGTCAGCCGTTGCACCCCCACCCAGCTCGTTTGCTCCCACACGTGGAGTCGCCATTTTTATCTCCCCGGTCACGGCCTTCATGCCCGCCTGCAGGCTTCGGCCCATGTTCTGCGTCTCACCCCGCAGCTTTTTCATTTCTTCCTTCATTTGCTGTGTATTCGCATCCATCGTCGTTTTCACTTCATTTGTATTTGTATCCATCGTCGTTTTCACTTCATTTGTATTTGTATCCATCTTTTCGTTCATTTGTTCGTTCATGCCTTTCATTTCGTTTTTCATATTCGCCTCCATCTTTTCGATCATTTGTTTGTTCATGCCTTTCATTTCGTTTTTCATTTCATTTGTCATTGCCGCATTCATTTGTGCCAGCATGGTGAATAGCTGGGCCATGTCGGATGCACTCAAGTGAGCCGTTTCGGCAGGGGTTGGGGAAGGGTCTTGGTGGAGAGGGGGGGGAGGTGTCATACACCGCGGCCGCTGCCGCACCCACCTCGGGTCCTGGGTTCAGTTGGGCGAGTCCGTGTTCCTGCACAATCAACATTTCCTGCTCGGGGATTCCATCCTGGACCATGGATCCTACACATTCTACATCCATTTCTAATACCCCCGGCTCCCGCTCGCCTTGAGACGCCATCTTGCTTCTCGTGAAGGGTTAATTTGCTCGCTCGTAATTTGGAGGGAATCGGGGGTCGCTTCTCTCACCCCTGGACCGATTCCCGTGAATTTAGCCGGAGACAGGAGAGCCCGTTTTCCTGTTCTCCGATACCAGTGCCGCGAGGAGGGCGATGAATTTGTATCGCACGACCTGACACCAGTGTTGCGGTTTTCGCGCCCGCCGGCGTGCGAACGGCCACGTAACTCGAATCGCGGCACGTCGCCCACCGGACGGACAATCCCGTCGTGACCCTCTCGGACTAACGCCGGGAACCAGTCACGGGTGGACCTTTCGGTCTCACCGCGATCGAGCCAATCAGCCCCCGCGTGGGATAGGGTTGCTCGCCAAATTCGAACTACCTAAGTACCCACGCGGAGGGTAGACCGGGCGATCGCACCTCGCCGCAGGTCGACTTCGGACACGGGCCACTTAAGCGACCCGTTCCGTACTATCAGAATAACCGAGCGGTGTTATCGTCGACCTCGACGGTTCGATTAATTATCGGGCGTATTCAGCCCACGACCAACCCTTTACGTGAAGCAAGATGGGGATTCAATGGGGGAAAAGACGAAGCGAAGCGGGAGAACAGTTCAACAATAAAGCACATTTATTCTCGGCACACGGGAAGCACACAAATACAATTCCACCAAATGCACACAAAAAAAGAAAACACAATTCCATTTACACAAAAAGCAAACATAAAAGTGAAAACACAGTGCAGAGCTAATACCGACTACCGAGCACACGGCAACACTTATACAATTCTACTTCACAGACGGCGCCGACAACACATACCCAAAACCAAGGAAAAGAAATACCCTCAAGAATGAGGTCGGCCTGGGACCGAGACCGGGTCGGGCCTACCCGTCTGGTGATGAGACGCGGAGCGGCGATGGCCCCGCAACCCGCGGGCCTCGTGGACAGTGCCTGGCAGGGGGGTGGGAACGGGGCCCCCTTGGTCGCACTATCTCAGCGCGGGGGGAAACAGGAGGGGGTTGCTGATGCTCGGGGTATAGAGGATCTTTATTATATGCGACGAGCGTCTCCACCTCGGCCAGGTCGCGCTGTCGGCCTCCCTCGGGTGCAGCTTCCTGCACGACGCGAGCACCCCCTCGTCTGGTGTCGCCGCCTTTCCACAGCTCCGTCCCCTCCGTTCCGACTCCAACGCACACGACGAGCAGCTCCACCGCCCGCGAAGTCTTGACCCTCTGCTTCCGACTCTCCTCTTCTTGACTCTCCGACCCGTTCTGCTGACTCTCTCGTTCCCGCCCGCGACTCTCTTTCTGCTGACTCTCCTCTGACTGACGAACACCGTCCTTTTATCCCCCCGTAACTTCGCCTTTGACCCCCTCCCTTTGACCTTTCACCTCGCTCCCCATTGGCCCGAGAAAAAGTGGGCGTGAAGGCTTTTTGATCCACAAATTTGCATATATCGATCGTTCTGGAGGCGGGGCCAAATCGCCCCTCGCTCACCGATTGGACGGCAAAAAGTGGGCGTGTGTCGTTTTTGATCCGTTTTTGAAGCAGAAAATCCGTGGTTTTGTACACGCTGTTCGACGCGCGTTCTGCATGAGTCCAACACCGGTACCCACAGCGGGGCAAGAACGGTGGCGATGCTACGGTTGTGAGGTGTGCGTGAAGGTCGTGGCGGTTGTGGTGAAGCGGTGGTTGTGGTTGTAATTGTGATGGTAATCCTGGCGGTTGGTCCAAAATAAAGATAGTAAAAGAAAAACGGCTATCCTAAAGAGTCGCAGCACGTATAAATGACATGTATTCCCACTAGACAACGGGTTTGGGCCTAACTACACATGCACTTACCGAGATACCTCACCTAAGGGACCTGAATGGTGGTTTGCGAATTTGGTAACCACAACAATATATATATATATATATGTATAAATATATATATATATATATATATATATATATATATATATATATATATATATATATATATATATATATATATATACATATATACACATATATATATATATATATATATATATATATATATGTATATATATATATATATATATATATATATATATATATATATATATATATATATATATATATATATACATATATACATATATATATATACATATATGTATATATATATATATATATATATATATATATATATATATATATATATATATCGGGGTCGAAGAGAGTCTGCAGGGCTGTGGGAGGGGGGGGGGGTATGTGTTGCAATAATGCATTTTGTAGTTAGTTTTGTGTTTCAATGTCTTTGCAGGTAAAGAAATGAAAATCATTTCTTTTACCAACTCTGCTCAGTTCGACACAGAAGATCATTTCAATCAGAAAATGCCTTGTTGTCGGGACAATCACAAATCGAGCAGCGTCTCTTCCAAGAACCACAAGAGTTGTTTAAAGGCGATCAAGCAAATCCAAGGAAACGAGAAACCCTTCAAGCGTTCCGTGTGTAACAAGACTTTTAGTACTTCATCAAATTTACATCGTCATGCAAGATTACATTCTGGGGAGAACCCCTTCAAATATTCCATGTACTCGAAGACAGTTGCTGATTCATCATCTTTACGTCGACATGAACGAACACATTCCCGGGAAAAACACAAATGTTCTGTTTTCCCCAAGGCATTTGTTTCTTCATCATCTTTACATCGACATGATCGACTACATTCTGGGGTTAAACCCAACAAGTGTTCTGTTTGCCCCAAGGCATTTGCTGCTTCATCAACTTTATGTCAACCTGAACGAGTACATTCCGGTGTTAAACCCTACACGTGTTCTGTTTGCCCCAAGGCATTTGCTGCTTCATCATCTTTACATCGACATGATCGACTACATTCTGGGGTTAAACCCTTCAAGTGTTCTGTTTGCCCCAAGGCATTTGCTGCTTCATCAACTTTACATCAACATGAACGAGTACATTCCAGGGATAAACCCTTCAAGTGCTCTGTTTGTAACAAGGCATTTACTCAATCATCATCTTTACAAACACATGAACGAGTACATTCCAGGGATAAACCCTTTAAGTGCTCTGTTTGTAACAAGGCATTTACTCAATCATCATCTTTACAAACACATGAACGAGTACATTCCGGGGTTAAACCCTACAAGTGTTCTGTTTGCCCCAAGGCATTTACTGCTTCATCATCTTTACATCGACATGATCGACTACATTCTGGGGTTAAACCCTACAAGTGTTCTGTTTGCCCTAAGGCATTTGCTGCTTCATCAACTTTACATCAACATGAACGAGTACATTCCGGGGATAAACCCTACAAGTGTTCTGCTTGTAACAAGGCATTTACTCAATCATCATCTTTACAAACACATGAACGAGTACATTCCGGGGATAAACCCTACAGATGTTCTTTTTGCCCCAAGGCATTTTCTGATTCATCAACTTTACATCGACACGATCGAGTACATTCCGGGGGTAAACCCAACAAGTGTTCTGTTTGTAATAAGGCATTTGTTTCTTCATCAAAATTTTCTCGTCATCAAAAAATTCATTCGAAGATTCAACAGAGGCGCGAGGACCCAGCTACTCCGATGTGAATTCCGTGTTATCAGGGAAATGACCAAGTACCTGTGTCAAGATCGAGTGATATCCACACTGATTGAGATCTAGTTCTGTCCACACCGATCTTTGTGAGAGAAGGTGGCTTGGAGAGAGTGGAGAGTGGCTTGGAACCATGGACTCCTTTAGAGAAGGACTGGAACCTCACGATCTCGGGGTTTGTCTCTTGAGTCTGAAGGATTAACTTGAGTCCGGGGCTAAGTGATGTGGTCCGGGGCTAAGCTTACTATATAACTCAAAGTGATGAAGTTTCAAAATGGGCTTCTGGCATTGATGTGCAAAAATGATGGTATTCAGACCCCTAAAATGGACACATTTTCCCTCATATCTTGACCAATGTAGTAGCTACAAGAATGAGTTAACACTTTCTAGATTTAGAAGGAGTTCCTCTATCATTTTAAAAAATTTAATGGAGTTGCCTATTAAAATAAAAAAAAATTATGCGGGAAAAACAATCATTTTACACGGCCGAACGCACGAGTGATTTTTCCATTTACCGGAGTCTGTTAAATGGGGTTCGGAATGATATAGGAAGCTGAAATTTTGCGTGCCACTTCGAACATACATGTAGTACATCGTGTGCAAAGCACAAGCCTCTAGGTGATGAAGTTTCAAAATGAGCCTCTGGCATGGATGTGCAAAAATAATGCTATTCAGACCACTAAAATGGACACATTTCCCCTCATATCTTGACCAACATAGCAGCTACAAGAATGAGTGAACACTTTCTCGATTCAGAAAGAGGTCCTCTATCATGTGTTAAAATTTCATTGAGCTGCCTCTTACAATACAAAAATTATGCGGGGAAAACAATCATTTTACCCAGCCTGTCAAATTGTTACGAATCTGGAAACCATTCGCATTCACACATACAGTTGACCCAAAGTTTAGTTATTTCGTTAAGTACAGTATATGTGGATAGTTAGAATCTCTCCCATATATCGAATGGGTTAATTTCATGTGTGCGCTGTGGGTTTCTTTTATAGTCAGGTTTTTTTACATCTTTAAATCGCACAACGCCAACAAACCCCCTCACTTCACTCCTCCCACTCTGCAGGTGAACAAGCGCTTCACCCGCCCAGCTTTCACTTCACACCACGGCGCCATAACGCACGTGTTTCTGACTACGGACGTGGGCGGAGCCCCCCTCGCCTCAGAGCCGACTCCGCCCCAGCAAGATGGAATGTTGCTCTCGTCTAAACGGGGGTGAGATCGCCTCAGCTCCGACTCCGCCCCATCATAGAAGAATGTCTCCCCTCTCGACACTGGGGAAGACAACAAAACAGCCTTTCTCGGGGGAGGAGCACTGAGACGCCGTCATGTCCTCTCTCCTACAATCGCGGCTGGCCACCATGACACCGAAAATGCCCCATCCAATCCAGAGGCGAGTTACAGGAGAACAGATCCCTCCACCCCGCATCGGAGGTGGGGGGGGGGGATAAAGGGGATCGAGAGTCGTTCAGACGGGTCTTTTGTTAGGTGTTGGTTCATTGGAGGTCGTTCCTTGTTTCTGGTCTGCTGGGCTCTCCTGGTCGTCGGTCATCATCCGTGGCTGGCCGGGTCGTTCGTTGGATCGTGGCTGCGCTTGTTGGATTCTGGTTCTTGGGTTTGAGTCCCACCCTGGTGGGTTGTGTTGGAACGCTCAAGCTGGGATCCCCGTTCCCATCCACGGACTCTGAGCTCCACAAGTACGAGTCGGTAAAACTGCACGAGGCGGCCAGGTACCCGACCAGAGTCTAACCCCCAGCTTGCCTAACCTCCACGGCTGGAGGGTCCAATAAAGGCCAGCCGGCTCCATTTCTTTTTGGGTGTGTGTGTCCGTCTGTGGCCAGTCTTAGAAGTAAAACTGTTAAGTGTTTGTCATTGTACATTTGCCTACATCTATATTCATGATTAAGTCTGCTCTGTGTTTCCCTCCCTATTACCTTGTAAATAAATATCTGTTAAATGTTCCAATTCGTTGTCTGTGCTTTCTTTCATTGACCCAGTATAGTTCAGGCTTGAGAATTAGGGAGGCTGATTAAATTGTTATTTGGGCCGGCACGGCTTTGGTAATTCCCGCTCGCTTACGCCGGATCCAAGTCTGAAACAGCGACTCGGTTCGAACAAAGCCGGCCGAGGGTGTGGCTTCCCCGGTAGCGAGACCACGTGGCTAATTAGGTAAATTGGAATCAGACAAAAAGACCCTAACCGCGCGGTCAAAATATTGGCGTCCACGGTCCATTAAGCGACCCGTCGACTTCGGAGTTATCTGGAGTGACGACCTTCAATTCCGGATGTTCGGAGGGGAGACGGGCCAACTGCTCCATCTCGCGGTTGTTCCTCACCCACGAACCCGGCACCCCAACAATTAGTGTCAGGAGTGGGATTCGGACCCCTCCGCTCCCATCGAGAAATTAATGGGACTCGGATTAGGGGTGTGCGAAGCAACCTCCCTGTTCCCTCCAAATTAAGAGCATTCAAATTTATTCTCAGGACGAGCCATGGCGGGCCAAGATGGGCTGGAGCAGGTGGGTTGAGACCTAAGCTTAGGGGAATCCATGGTACAGGACGACACCTCCAAGCAAGAAGACGCCCCCCCCGCTATAGGGCCCAGAGGTTATAATGGGCGTGGGAGGGGCGGCGTATGACCTCCCCCCCCCCTCCATCAAATTTCCCCCTCGATCCCTGCCAGTTCCGCACACCATCATGTCAGATCGGCTCCACTGAGTCAATTTGACTTGAGCCAGTTGGTGGAAATACGAACGAACATGCAAAACCAACAGAGGGGTGATATGCAACGAAAGGATGCAAATATGCAAAGAATGGAAAGCCGAATGGATGCGAATATGCAAGCATGGAGGAGTAATGTGCAAGCTTCCAAAACTGCATGGATGCGACCACAGGCACTGAAAGGCGAAATGCGGACCATTGTCCGGAATGTTACAGATGGGACCAGTACACTACGTGGGGAAATGACCGAGTCAAGGGGGAGTGTAACGGCTGTTCGGACCGCGATGTAGACGGGCAAGTTCGAGGGGACGAGTGACGCCGTAATATTTAAGGCAGAAACCTGTGAACTCAGGCAGGTAGAGACGGAGAACCAGGAATTAGAAGAGGTAGATGAAGGGTCCAAAATTAAAGAGGAACACACACAAGTAGAGCCAGGAGGGGACATTGAGTTTGAGCGGGTGGAATGTGTCAAGACCCAATGCGAGGGTAGGATGAGCCTCCCACAGGAACGAGGGGAGAGGGTATGCTCCCTCGAAGCAGATTGAATTGAAAAAAAAAAAACTTTTTCATGAAGAAATCTTTGCGGCTTGTTCCAAGTCAAAGCCAAAAAACATGTAGGCCAAAAAACATGGCGGCTTCAGACCTCAGTGATGTTACCCAGGAAACGCTTTTAGACCCCAGACAGCGAGGTGGCTGAGGATACGCCTGATGAAGGATATAATTTATGAAGGCCGTTAATTATCTTCAAAAGGGGTGTTTTAATTAACCCAAACACCCAGTTTTCACTCTTACACATCCTTGGAGTTTTCTTCATGTGCATGCAAAGTTTCAGGCTGCTCGGTTTCATGGTTTTGGAGTTATGGAGGAGAAACATTGACACACACACACACACACACACACACACACACACACACACACACACACACACACTCATTGCCTTTGATTGGTATAGACAGCTGTGTCGGAGTGGCAACCCGTCCAGGATCGTAACTTCAGCCAAGAAACTGTTTCAGCAGAACCGACGCTCTCTGCAGAGCAAGGTGACTGAATGAATGAAGAGGAGACAGTGTTGAAAGAAATTGCAAATGAATGAAACATTCCAAACTATATTGTATAAGAACTCTCATCAGATGTTGCACACAAACACTTGTAAATTGTCCATAATTAGTGATTTTGCCAAGTTTACCCCATTGATTGAAAAATTACCAGTGGTGTTCAGTATTATTTAATTCTGATGGGGTAACCTTGAAACATTCGGCCATTTCCAGGCCCTGCTGCTCCTTGGGTCACCGAGGGTCATTGGGGGCTCCAATAAATTAAATAAAATTGTCCATTGTGAGATGACAATAAATCAATCAGATCGTTCACAATCTTCGTCAACGATCAACAAAAGCAAGGAAAAGTGACAACATGACTCATCGATCATAGTTATGGCTGTGTAAATTCGCAGAACACCATAAAGGTTCCTTAGATCAGTTATGACGCTAAGTTTATGTGCAGATAGGTCCCCCATCGTTGTTTAAAGGGAATTCTTCATGTTTCACCGGGCTGCGACTGTTTGAGATCGGGTTTTTCTTTATCTATCGTTATTTTGAGCCACCATTGCAATAAACCTCCACACAAACAACCGCCACCACCAACTACTCTACAACGCCAACCACACTCACACCACCTCCACAACAATCACCACCATCTTCGCCACTACGCCCGCTTACGAACGCCATCCTTCACGGACCACGGTAAGACGCTTTCCGCGTCGGAAACCGTCCGAGAAGGATTGGCAGGACAAAAGCTCCTGCGAGCCTGTGGGGTTTTTTCCCGCCTATTTTCCCCGCGCTTGGTGTGAAAGGAAGGGGGCAGGGCAGCTCATTGCCGATTGGTGGATGCACGGCGTGAGGCGGTCGGAGTGAGGGAACGCCTCTTTTCGGGAGGCTTCAAGAAGGGAGGCGGAGCCGAAAACGGGGTGGGGCGAAGGGCAGAGCCCCGCGCGAAAAAAGGGCGGACCGCACGCGGAGCTCTCTCCTGGTTCTTCTGGCTTCTGGTGCTTTCTTGGTTTAATGCTTCGTCTTGGTCCATGAGCTCTCGTTGCTTGAGCTCTCTGTCTCCCTCTCTCAGACCTGCGCTCGTGGTCCGGCGAGCGGCCTGTTGGTGGAGACGCGGACGGGAGGCCTGTGGTCGACCTGCGTGTCTGGAAGAGGAGAGTGCTGGAGAGAGTTCACCGGCCACGAAAGGGAGGTCCTTTCTTTTCCTTTTATTTTTGTATGCATGGTGTGGCGTCGTCTGCCAAGTTGAACTGCTTAAGTGTCTGTGCTTGTAAATAAATCCTTGCTTATTCGGTGGTATTGCTTTTTATTGCATTTCTTTGGCTGTACATACGTACGTGCATGAATTCTTTGCCTTGCCTGTACATATTGCATGACTGCCCTTGCGTGTGTGTGTAAATAATAAATGTGCTTGTTGAACTGTTCCCCATTCGGTGCGTCCTTTCCCTGTTTGAAAGTGCCATCTTACTTCGTGGAATAATTGGTAGTGGGGTTTGAACACCCGAGTAAAGAAGAATCACTGAACCGTCGAGGTCGGCGATAAAACCGCTCGGTTATCCCTGTAGCACGGAACGAACCGCTTAAGCGGTTCATGTCCTAAGCCGACCTGCGGTGTGGTGCAACCCCTCGGTAGGTTACCCGCGCGGGTTTTTAGGTATATCGACATTCGGCGATTCACCCTATTTCGCGCGGGAAGAATGCGGAAAGGGTTGTGGTGAGGTTAAACCCCCACCCGTGACTGGCTCCTGGTGGTTGTTCCAAGGAGGGTCACGACTGAATTGTCCGATCGGTGGGCGACGCGGTCACGATTGGAGTTATGTGGCCGATCGCACGCCGGCAGGCGCGAATTCGTAACAATATTGTTACGGTTGTGGAAATTCACAGATCACCATTCAGGTTCCCCGAAGATCAGTTATGTCAATAAGTGTGTGTTCCAGGTTAGATTTCCCCACTGATGTATAACGGGCATTGTTTGTGTGCCGGCTGTGAACCGTTGAGGTAGTGTTCTTTTCTGTCTTTTATTTTAAACAATCATCTCCTCACCATCTTCTCCACAACCGCCATCATCCCCTCACCATCTTCTCCACAACCGCCATCATCTCACCATCTTCTCCACAACCGCCATCATCTCCTCACCATCTTCACCACAACCGCGTGAAGCCGGTGATTCCAAACACGTCCGCGTTTGATGGCAAGATCGGATCAAAACGTCAAAAGGGGCGGAGCCATCCGGGGGTGAAGGGTCGAACGTGAAGAAGCGAAGCCCCAGGGACTATAAAGGGCCACGTTCGCTCGCCGTTAATCAGAACGAGTTGGAGCACGAGTGGGAGCTGGAGAGAGGCGCTGGTGTGGTGGAGTCGGGAAGAACGCTTGGAAAGAGCGCTTGGAGAGAGTGTTCGTGTTCGCGCTGTGCTGGTGTGGTGGAGTCGGGAAGAGAGCTGGAGAGTTCGGAGGTTGGAGTGTGGGCAGAGACATCGAGGGTCGCCGAACCAGGACCCAGCGAGTCACCAAGAGGGTGGCAGGTAGCCCGCTCGGTCTCTCGGAGCCCCTTCGGTCATCCTGGCTCCGAGCAATTATAAAGGCTCACGAGCCCGGTTCTTCCTTTCTTTCTTGGGTTTTGCATGAAAGTCTGTGGCGCCTTGTCCATAAGTAACAAACTGATTAAGTACATGTACATCATAAATAGACATCGGCTGTAGGTTTTTGCTCGTGTCTTGTCCCCATCCCCTCATTCACTGCTTACGTGCCTGCATTGAAAATAAATACCCCCGTTGTTTCAATGTTCACCTGCTCGTTGCGTCCCTTCCTCCATTGACTGCCATAATTGCGTTCGGGATATTAGCTGGCTGATTATAAGCTGATAAAACGTACATCTGGTCCGACGGGGCTTGGCGATATAAAACCGCTCGGCAATCGCAAACGGAACGAGCTGCTTAAGCGGCTCGTTTTCGTGCAGGTCCCGTCGAGGTAGAAACTCCCGGCATTTCTGTCCGCATGAATAATTAGGTACATCGACAATTCGGCGATCGACCCTGCAGCGCGTGGACAGAAGAGTTGGCTGGTTTATGGTGTGTTAAAAGCACACGAGCTGGGTTTCGGCGTTGATCCGGAAGTTGTGATGAGATTGCCACGTTTGGTGGGCGCGTGCGGCCGCAATTGAGCTAAAGGCGGTCGTCCGCACGCCGGAGTGGCGAAAATCTACAACAATATGTTAGGATGATGTAAGATACAAAAACCTTGATGAGGAATTTTATAGATAAAAAAAATCATGGGACTTTGAAAATAAATAATTCCATGGCCGTGAATCAAACCCGGGCCTCGGCGGTGAATGCACCCAAACCTTACCACTACCAGGGAAGCTGATTCTGTATAAAGCGTCATCAATGTTAGTAAAATGGAGTATCGCACATGTTTGTAAACGTACGTTGAGAGAAAATTGACGACGTCATTCTTTCAAAAACAACAACACGATCACAAAACTTTACTGGAAGCTTGAACCCTCCGTCGCGTTCGACGGGACACATTGACCCGGCAGAGTTTTGTTTTCTTGCAACTTTTTGAATAAAAATGTTTTTTGGTTTGATCTTTCACACATGCACCAGATAAAGGGGTTCACACATTCCTGTGTGTTTGTTTAATTTTTTTTCGGGATTGTCATTAAAAATTTAATGTGAAAAAACCACATTAATGCAGTCGTGGGTGAGATGGACCTGAGTATTCATTACCTTCGCAAACTTTGTTGCGAAGGTTATGTTTTGATCTGTCTGGTTTCGCCCGGGTCGCCGAGGTTGCCTCACACATCGCCGTCCATGACCTTAACGGTGGCCAACGTCCCTCGGCACACACGCTTCAGATGACCTAACTTTGTGACAACGTAAACACACGGTGCTTTTAAACGGGCACACACGGCGCAGGTGTCGACCTCCGCATCCCAAACACGTCTGCGGGATCACCTCTCCGCTCGTGCGGCCACGCGGCGACGTCTGGCCCCGACCCGCACCGAAGGTCGTGCGTGCGTCCCGGGGCGCTCGCGACACCGCGTGGGTCCCCGGGCCATCCGCCATGCCGCGGCCGGTGGTGGCCCGAACATCTCCGAGAGTCTGCTCGACAGCTGAAGCAGTGTCGGCCGCCGAGGTAAATGTAATGGCTTCACCCTTCAGCCGTAGAACCGCCGAAACCATTTTCGCATCTCAGCCACGAAATCAGCGACGCGCTCCTTTGTACCTTTCGCAAAGCGATCGAACTGGTATCGAGCCAGCTGTAATGACTTCTCCGGCGCCATGCGTGCTTTCATCTTCTGCACAATGTCCCGAAACGACAGCCCGTCATCACTGGGCTTGTCTGGCGCCACCAAATCACTCAGTAATCGATAATGTTCCGCTGATAGCAAGGCAAGCAAGATTGACTTCTGTTTGCTCTCGTCGACCACATCATTCGCGTGGAAATAGCACCCCAACTGTTCTGAAAACAATTCGAAGTCGTCTACGACGAAAACGGGCACCTGTCCGTGCGCCGTGACTCGTCGATCACATCCTCGTCGCCAAATGTGGTGTCTGAGGTGCAGCGGAACATGGAGAGCGAGAGCGTAGCAGTAACTCCGCTTTATTGCCCGTCCGGATGTACATCAACGCCACCCCTAGCGGGCGAGTTATGATACACGAAAACCCAATCACGTGATACAGCACAGCTTTGTATTTCTTAATTTATTTGTGAATATGTGTGTTTGTTTATTTGTTTGTTATTCGCATAACTCCAAAAGTATTGAACTGAATCGCAGCAAATTTGGTGGGATGATTGGTTATTATCCGAGGACCATTTGATTAGATTTTGGGAGCGATTGGGTCAAAGGTCAAGGTCAAGGTCATGAAAAGGTGAAAATCGTCTTTTCACCATAGCGCGGTCAATTTGTATCCAATTTGTATGCAACTAATGCCAAAATGTTCAGAATTCAATGCCCCATCTTTTGATATGTGACATGACACAATGACGTAATAACCCTTATTAGCGGTTGGGAGTCAAAGGTCAGGGGGGGTCACGACTGCAAAATGTGCGGTTTTCGTCATAACACGGTCAATTCTTATCCGATTTGCATGAAACCAACACCAAAATGTTGACTGTTCTGTTTCCCACACTCCAATACCAATTACAAAATGAAGAGTACAAAGGTCAAGGTCGAGGTTATGAAAAGGTCAAAATCGTCATTTTGCCATAGTGCAGTCAATTTTTATCTCATTTGCATGCAACCAATGCCAAAATATTGTGAATTCAATGCCCAATCTTGTGATATACGATATGACACAGGAAATTTAATGTTTTTAAGCCATCATAACACAAATGAGATGGCAGATGTGGTATGGGATTAAATACCCTCACAATCAACGGTTTCTGGGGGGGTGCGGGGGGCAAAATGTAGCCTTGGCGAAGGTATGCGCTCTACTGAGTGCCCGTTCTAGTTTAACCTCTATTTCGCTCGAACAAAACACTTTTACACATGACCTTTCAAGTATATTTAGAACAAAGTGTGATGCATATTCCGATGGTCTCCAGGCAGCTGTCTCCGCAGACACCATCACCAGTGCCACTGTCTCCGCAGACACCATCAGACCGGACATGGCAAGGGGGAGGAGCCTCCATGACGTTTCTCGTTATTTGCTCCGTCAAGGCACGTGACGAAATATCGGAAGTCGTTTTTATTGTTGTTGTTGTTGTTGTTGTTGTTGTTGTTGTAATCAACATTGAGATCTTTTTCGACTTTCTGTGATGAATCTTTCATCCGCGACATGATCCTGCAAAATAATCTTAATCCTGAAACAATTATAATATTGTATTATTAATGATAATAGTTTTTAAATGATTCTTTGGAAGGAAAAAGACTTTTTGACAGAAACAAAGGAATATTTACATCGTTCTCATATTACATGTATATGTTGGGAAAATCACATGACCAGGCTGGGAATCGAACACGGGTTTTTCAGTAAACCCTTGTATTGTTGTGCCATGTTCTCACGCATCCATGTTCTATTGTTCGTTCACACTCCCATTGTTCTCATCATTCCACGTGAACATTGAACGATCTCTACGTGTCGTTGTGCTTACTCTTCTCACCAAGGATTGTTCAACATGTTGACAGACGAATGGTCTCCGGACAAGGTCCCAGAGGAGACGGTCCAAGACAGAAAGACCACCGACCTGCCTGTGGTGAAAGAGTGAGAGACCCAAAGACTAGGCCTCATCGCGGGAGTTTACACAATCCCGAGGTTGGGATCGTGAGATGACAACACCGTGAGGGGATACAAGAAGATATCAATCAATCATCCGGTTTATTTAATATAAATCTCACGTCACGTCGTGTGTACAAGGTTTGGGGTCACAATCGCTCCGAATCCAAAGGTCATTCCGAATCTAAACTTCTGGTCCGGGTTTTGTGACTCGCCCGCTGTTTTGGCGCCACATGCTCCTCCCTCGCGCTCCCATCTTCCACCATTTTGTGTGTGGACACTGATCGTGCGGAGTCCTCGACGGACGGGCGTGGGGACGGCGGAACGCGATGTTGGGTGGTTCGTTTGTCCGAGACATAATAAGGGGGTTTACGTCCTCGAGGAGGGGAGTGGTGAGCGAGCACGGATTTCTCTGTTATGGAGGTCGAGGCTCAGGGAGCGGGTGCATCGCCGATCAAAGGGAATCGGACCTTGGACGCAGCTGTGATAGAGGGGAAGGGTACTCGAGGTACCCCCTGAGACCCGGGATCCTCCATTTGAATAACCAGCGAGCAACATGGACACGTTGCTGACCGCAGCACAATTGCTCCACCGTCAGGAGTGGAAACGTCCACCCGGTGAGTAGGGAGGGGGGAGGGGGAGCTTGGGACGGGATATCACCGGCGGTATGACGTCATGACCGTGTCGGGGGAATCCCTGCTTATCCCACCTCTTCACACATGGTTGTTACCTCCACCACCCAGGTTGGACGGACTTTATGCTTCCATCCATGTCTCTGTCTGTGAACAGGATATCTTAAGAAGTTGCGGATTGATTTGGTGGACAGGTTAGGTGTGTGACAAGGACAAATTTATTCGATCCGAATCCGACACGATAATTATTTATTTAATACTAGGCGAAACCCCATCACAGACGGATTCCGTTCATTCAACCACCCTCACCAGCTCACCCACACTCGAGGGACATGGACTGGACAGGGCGTGCTTGCCCCCGCCTACTCATCCCCCACCCCTATCCCATTCCCCCCTGCCTCCCACCCCCTGCATTCAATTTGCTTACCCCCGCCCAAAAGTTTAATTACCTCGGCCCTGCCCCCCCATCTCTTGATTCCCTGCCCCACTTGCTCCCGGGCCCCCGCCACTCTGTCCACCCCCTCATACTCAACCCCGCCTAATCCACCCCAGCCCCCGCCCAATCATCCCCCGCCCCATTTCCCCCCGTCTCCCGCTTTCAATTTGCTTACCCCCACCCAAAAATTTGCTGACCTTGCCCCCGCCTATTCACTCCCTGCCCCCGTCTCTTCATCCCCTGCCCCCGCCTCTTCACTCCTCGCCCCCGTCTCAACGAAAAGTGTTTATTCTGCTTCAGAGTTGAAAGTTCACTATTGCCACTATGTGCGATGCACTCTTTCAGGTACGAAGTTTCTTTCAGTCCAGGTCACAGTACCGAGAAACATGTGACACGACCGCGAGGAGGAGCACAAAATTGGTCCTTCCGTATTAATACATATATATATATATATATATATATATATATATATATATATATATATATATATATATATATATATATATATATATACATATATATATATATATATAATAGATCATAAGTGATTCTTCCAATAGAGGAGAAGCTCTTAGTTGGTGGAGAACTTGATCCTTGATGTCTTGAGACATTTCATCGATCCTTCCTTTGATGGTATCGTTTGATAGAGAGATTTGGGAAAGCTTGTTTGCGCTATCCTTCCCCAGAACGAGATCTGCTGCACACAGTACACTTGGTTTTATGAGAGTCTCTCCGATGTTATGGATCTTTTTGGCCCTTTGTAATCAACATGGCGATCTCACAGGAAGCCTCAACAACCTTTGAAGTCTGTTGCCAAAATGCTCCACTGCTGTCCATCTTGGCTTGCTTCAAGGACTGCCTTTTTGTTTCAAAGAATGCCTTGGGTTTGGCACCTGGAGAAGGATGCGTTGTCTTGAAGTGGAGTTCCAAGCGTGTGGGCCGCACGACATCATTGTTCAGTCTTGTGGCATATGACCCACTGGCAGACCTGTTGGTCACCCTTTTGGAGGGACACAAATTCAAATCGAATATATTCTCCAAGAAAATCCCGCTTTTTTCACTCATTGCGAATTATTTGGTTTCAAATGGGCACTGCAAATCTGTGAAGAAAAAAATTAATTTTAACATTAAATTTAAATAAATGTTAAATTTTAAAATTAATTTTAAAAACCGAAAATGGAAGGCTGAGTTGCGAATAGAAAACGAAAATTATTACAGGTGATACTTTTTTTTTAGTGGGTGGAGCTGGTAACCTTCGCAACCATTAATTTTTTGATTTTCAAATGGTTTCTGGTCACTGTCACATAAATAGACAATCACAGGTGAGATAGGTCCATTGAAGGTCTGTTGTCTGGTCCTGCCAGATGAGATATGTGACTTGCTTCAGGTACCATGTCAATCTGTTTAATGGTCAGGTACCAAGGGGTGACGCTGCTCTCAGTGCCCGGCAAGGTCTTTGCCCTGATAATTCTTTATAGGGTTCGCCACCATCTGGTTGAGCACCAGCATCCAGAGCAGTCAGGCTTTACACCAAAGATGTCAACGATTGACTGTATCCTTACTGTTCAGGTCGTCACTAAACACAGACGAGAGCTTCGGCAGGGGCTGCTTGCAGCCTATGTTGATCTCTGTGAAGCGTTTGATTCAGTGAATCGGAATGCCCTGTAGAGGATTCTTGGTTTTCGTGGGGTGCCACCAAACCTGATCAATCTGATGTCTGAACTCGACTCTGGTACTGAGAGTGCTGTGAGATGTGGTCGTACCATCTCTGACTTTTCTCGACTTGTTACTGGAGTTCGTCAGGGGTGTGTACTGGCCCCACACTTTTCAGCGCTTCTATGGACTGGATTCTGGGGAAGATGTTGGAGAGATCACACCGTGGTGCATCATTTGGGAATGTCAACATCTCTGACCTTGATTTCACAGATGATGCAGTCATCTTTGTGGGGATTCTAGATATCCTTTTGGAGGCCCTTGAGGTGCTGAACGAGGAGTTGGAGCCACTGAGATGACGGGTTTCCTGGGTCCAGACGAAGATCCAGGCTTTCAATGACATCTTGGATGCTGCTATCTTGTCTGTGCCTGTTTGTGGCGAGGATGTTGAGGTCGTGGAGAGATTCACTTCCCTTGGCAGTGATATTCATGTCTCTGCTGGCTATGAGCCAGAGGTCAACAGACGTCTGGGTCGGGCCTGGGGAGTCATGGATTTATTGTGTCACGGGGTGTGGCGCTGCCGGTACCTCTGCAGGACGACAAAGGTCCGAGTCTTCAGGTACTTGGTGCTTCCAGTCTTGCTCTATGGATGTGAGACTTGAAATCTGACCAGGGATTTGAGACGGAGACTTAATTCCTTTGGCAGCAGGTCTCTTTTTTGGTACCAATGAGATTTGTTACCTGCATAGTCTGTGAGCATCAGCTGCGGCTGTATGAACATGTGGCTCGTTTTCACAGATGCTGATCCTGCTCACCAGATTCTCTCAGCGGGTGATCCTCGTGAATGGAGGAGGCCAATGGGCTGACCACGTGTCTCGTGGTTGCAGGAGGTTGTTCAGCATCTCAGGGAGATGGGGATGAGCCAGGCATCTGTCTGGGGGGATGGCCAGACGGAGACCCCTGGAGTACTGGAGGAAAGTGGACGTGGAAATGCGCTACTACGGTGCATGCTCCCATACCTGACCTGGCCTGACAGGTGAGATATATTTAATTTCTGGCAGATATTGTTGCGGGCCGGGGGTCGTGTGAGAAGACCACGAGGTGGGGGAAGCTATCTGGGCTCCTACCAGACTCCCGGGAATTGTAGGCCGTCGCACACGGATAATTCCGTGACGCGGCGGGTCGCTTAACCGACCGTGAATGCCAATAACTCAACCGCATTACCTGGGGTCCTCCCGTCTGAGTTAATCGGGTTCCCTAATTAATCACGTGATTTAATTACCGGGGAACACGCCCTCGCTACGCCTTGTCCGAGCCGCATCACTCTCTCGGATCACGTCACCACATCCGATGCAGCCGAGCGACACTACCAAGGACGTACCGGTTAAAAGGAAGTGATCGTTGGCAATAAAGTCCCGGCTAATCTAGGATTCGGACCATGCTGGATCAATGGAAGAAAAGACAAAAACGAGCTGGGAATATTTCCAATAATAATTTATTAACAATGGGCGAGGAATGGTATGTGGTACGATTAAGATTTATTGGGGTGTGTTGTGCAGAGATAGGGCAGAGAGGTGTGGTGCAGCAAATAAACAAGCAACTTACAAAAGCGGACACAGAGCAGACTTAACCTGAAAATAATAATAATGATAACAACAACGATCTTCACTTACTTAAGCAGACAGGCGCCAGGACACACACACACACACACACACACACACACACACACACACACACACACACACACACACACACACACACACACACACACACACACACACACACACACACACACACACACACACACACACACACACACACACCCCGATGAACAGGGAGTATTGAAACAAGAAGGAAGGGAAGTTGAGGCTACGATCTCAGTACCTTTGTACTTGATTGCACGCCGTGCCACTGATTCGTTTCGGGTTGGGGGGAGGGGAAACGAAGGAAAACGAGCTATATAAATTTTCCCTTGATGGAAACGAGCTTTTAAATTTGGACGTTTCAAGGTGAGGTTTCCCGAAATCTTGAATGAGGTTCTGAAGGAGCTTTTCTTGATGAACCAAGGCTTTGCTGAGAGATCTCACTGTGAGCTGGTCGATGGAAGAAAAAAGTGATGCCACCACCCTGAGAAGTGGAAGAAGAGGAAGGAAGAAGTCGGCAGCATGAAAATAGGTTATCCATCTATATATATATATATATATATATATATATATATATATATATATATATATATATATATATATATATATATATATATATATATATATATATATATATATATATATATATATATATATATATATAACAGCGAAATGTTTTTGTTTGTTACCTGACTGCTTTGAGCTCTGAGTACGTCTGTTAATTACAAATTATTGAAATGTGAGTTGGTCGATTGATTGATTATGTAGTTTTGGAACGTTTGTCCATTTAATCCTTGCTGATGGAATGTATGACTCTTAATTATGAACCAATTACGGGTTGGAACGTCTTAATTATGAATAATTACTCATCGAATTGTATTAATGACACAAAACCACACAAAACACCATTCAAAAGACGTCCTGGCGAGGGACTGCAATATCTGATTACCCTCTCTTGTTAAGCCTCCCCGATACTCCCGCAGGATAGGGAAGATTGATTGCTGTTATAGGGGTTGTTTGTGCAATTTGTACACCCCATCTTTTTTGCAATTTCTTCTCTGAAACTGCACACACGATTTTGATGAATCTTGACCACAACCTTCATCACCCGGTATGCACCAAAGTTTGTTCACGGTATAAGTTAAACGGGCCTTATGGGGGCGTGGGTGGGGGGGGTTGCTCCCCAATGTAGGTGCTTCTCTTCTCAGAAATTACACACACAGTTCTGATTCAACTTGACCACAACCTTCATCACCCATGAGGTAACAAAGGCTGTAAACAGGATTTGAAAAATCGAGGTCTGAGGGGTCTAGGGTGGGTTTCCCCTGTCGAAGAATTCTCAATTCCTTCTGTATACTTGAGTCATTTATTAAAACAAAACATATGCAAACATGAACATATCGATATGGAGAATTCAGAGGCGCTTCATAAAGTCGCATAGCCTTCCTCTGATTCTGCTGTACATACATGGAAACTTTGAATTCTTATATAGAATTTAGTGAGACAATGTCTGTTCATCCTCCAGATATGCTGACGCCACAGCTGATGTTTTTGGGGTTCAGGGGAAATAATCACACAGCTTTGTGGCAGTAGCCATCTGGAGGCCAGCTTAATTTTGCAGGGATGAAGAATATTTTTGACCTTAAGTTTGATGGGAGTTTTGGTCATTATTTTCCATTTCATTTTCCATTTTCCATTCCATTTCAGCTGGACTCTTGTTTCCAGACAGACTTTCAGGCACTAGTATACAATTATTTATTGATAAGAATCCCTCAATCAATAAGACAAATAAAATATGAGGTGATTGTATTATCTTGAATGAAGATGAAAGATTATTTGGAAGGCCAATCTGTTTTGGGGAACAAGGCATATTTTTACTTTTCAGACTGGTAACCTTCTAATACAGTCAAGGGATATAAGGTCATTTAAAATGCGAACATGTATTATAACCAGAGTTGGTGTCAAAGCCACCCAATGCTCGCCTGTTTATACATTTATCGTTTTTAAAAGACAAGTCTAATAATTAATATTCTTTATAAAGCATTGTCGTGAAGTATAATTATAAAGCAATATATGTATTTGTATATTGTTATCAGTAACAAGAGCGCAAGTGAGCACAATATACGCCCGAACAAGAAGGTAGATACAGAATTGTGCTACTACATGGAAAACAGCATCCTGGTTGCAATGACAACCACTTTAGATGACGAACGTATGTCGCGACACACCGTCTCCACAGTCTGTACCTATGTACCAAATATGAAACGTGAAAGTTGAGAACTTTGGGAGTTAGAGTGGGGACAGGAACGGACGGAAACAGCATCCTGTTTGCCATGGCAACCACTTTAGATGACGAACGTATGTTGCGACACACCGTCTCCACAGTCTGTACCTATCTACCAAATATGAAACGTGAAAGTTGAAAACTTTGGGAGTTAGAGTGCGGACAGGAACGGATGGAAAACAGCATCCCAGTTGCCATGGCAACCACTTTAGATGACGAAGGTATGTCGTGACACAACGGCTCCACAGTCTGTACCTATGTACCAAATATGAAACGTGAAAGTTGAAAACTTTTGGAGTTATAGTGCGGACAGGAACGGACGGACAGACAGACAGACGGACAGACGACTGGTATCACATAATACGGTATCGCATAATATCACAAAATCGAACAATTTTTTTTGGGGGGGGGGGTTGGAAATCACTTAAAACATGTAGAAATGGCCAAAAAAATGTTTTTCTCGAAAAAAAAATTTTTTGGGGGGGGGGTGGGACCAAGTCCAAAATCTAATGGCATGATCCTTGGACCATACCTTACCCCGCCCCACCAAGTTTCGTCGAAATCCGTCGAGGATTTTTTAAGTAATGCAAAAAATTTAACATTTTCACGCTGACGCTCACGCCGGGGGTATCGCTATAGCCCCCTGTTCTTCGAACAGGCGAGCTAAAAATAGTGTGGTAGATAAAAACATTAGAAAGGAAACTGGAGGGGGAGCACTCGGGAGAGTGCAAAACCTCCGCCGCCAATACTGCTGGGTCACTCAAGTGAACCTTATATCTTATTCATTAAATATGTCAACAGTGCTTACAGTTATAGTTCTTTTCTCCAACATTTTTTTTTGGGGGGGGGGGTTGGAAATCACTTAAAACATGTAGAAATGCAAAAAAAAAGAAATCGAAATTTTGTTGAAAAAAAAGTTGCAAAATTGTTTCTTTCTCTAACAATTATTTTTTGGGGGGGGGGTTGGAAATCAATTAAAACATGTAGAAATGCAAAAAAAATGTTTTTTTCTCTAACAATTTTTTTTGGGGGGGGGGGGTTGGAAATCACTGAAAACATGTAGAAATGCAAAAATAAATGTTTTTTTATCTAACAAATTTTTTTTGCGGGGGGACCAAGTCCAAAATCTAATGGCATGATCCTTGGCCCATACCTAACCCCCCACCAAGTTTCGTCGAAATCCGTCGAGTTTTTCCGTAATACAAAAAATTTAACATGCTCACGCTCACGCTCACGCTCATGCCGGGGGTATCGCGATAGCTCTCTGTTCTTCGAACAAGCAAGCTAAAAATATACATGTTCAAGCACATAGATGCAATAAGCATGTTGTATTTGAGTACATTTCACATAAAAGAGTTATAACAATACATTGTGCTTTTCCAAAAAAACTAAATTTTTCAAGTTAATTTCAATCAAGTTTAATTGGCAAAATTTTATTTTTTAATATTTTTATCACCTTCAAACCCATTATGCTAATTTTGGGGAAATTTGCACTGACACCCCCCAAAATATGTATTTGCTGTCTTCTCCGAAAGACACAATTTCAATGACACTTGATCAAAACATTCACCAAAATTTCTTCATGACGTTAAAATATTGTTACGGTTGTGGAAATTCACAGAACACCATTCAGGTTTCCCAGAGATCAGTTATGTTGATAAGTGTGTGTTCAGTTTCGATTTCCCCACCGATGTCTAAAGGGAATTATTCGTGGAACCGGGCTGTGATCTTTGAAGGAGTATTATTCTTTTGCTATCTTTATTTTGGAGCAACCGTATCTCAACAACCACAACCGCATCTCAACAACCACAACCGCATCTCAACAACCACGCCATCCCCACCACAGTGCCAACCACGACATCTCCTCACTATCTCTGCAACATCATTTCCACAAACGAACAACATCGCCTCACCTTCATCTCCATTGCGCCGCCATCTTTTTGCCAGCCACGGCGAATCCCAACGAACGGTATCTCAGCCGACAGGCGCGGGGACTCCCTCGTTGGGGCGGGAGCCGATGATTTCCATAACGTCCGCTCTCTCCGCGTTTGGCGATGAGCTCGGATCAAAACACCAAAAGGGGCGGAGCCAGCGGGGGATGAAAGGTTGAAGGTGGGAGATGAAACTCACCCCCCCCCCCCCGACCCCATAAAATGGCGCGCTGGAACGCCAAGCGAGCATTCTGTCGGGGATCGCAGTCTGTCGGGGTTTGAAGTCTGTCTGGAGTCGGGGTGGAGAGCGCCAAGGTTCGAGTCCAGTGGAGGGCAGTCGGGGTCGTCGGAGCGCAGCGAAGCCTGGAGCGCAGCCAAGCCTGCAGTACCGTGCCGAACTGTGGGTCGGTGGTGACGGCCGGAGAGAAGTCGCGAGCCAGCGAAACGCGGACGACGGAGCAAACGCTGAGGAACGGGTGGGCTCAGAAAAGAGCATCAACTCTTGAAAGAGCAAAGGCCCGTCCGTTTCTCTGAGGCGTCGTCGGATAGGCCTGGACCAACCGAGTCGCCATTACACCAAGTACTGTGTTGACGGAACATCGAGAGTCGCCCAGCGAGTCAACACGAGGGTGGCAGGTAACCAGCCCGGTCTCACGGAGCTCCTTCGGTCTCCAAAGCTCCGCGAACATTAAAGGCCTACAGGCCCTGTTCTTACCCTTTCCTTTCCTGGGGTTTTCTTTGTATGAAAGTTGTGGC
>NC_140979.1:268773-293773 GCF_056783735.1 Eptatretus burgeri
AACTGTTTACCAACTGGCTTATGTCCTTTCAACACCTGTGTATTAAGCAAGATAAGGAGGACGTCAAGTTACTCCAAGATCCACTTATACAATGTTCCTGTGGATCATTCAAGGTTGACCACATTCCTTTTCTCTTTACACAATGTTCCTTTGGAATGGAAAACAGGAATATGTTTTAATTAACTGCAAGTGAGTGAATTGAGTTGGGAAGAAACAAAAAGCATTGAAACAGATATGAATCCCAACACATGTACAGACATGTTTTCATAATGTGAAGGATTAAATGTACATCCATGTTTTCATCGTGTGAAGGATGAAATGTACATACATGTTTTCATCATGTGAAGGATTAAATGTACATGCATGTTTTCATCATGTGAAGGATTACATGTACATCCATGTTTCCATCGTGTGAAGGATGACATGTACATACATGGTTTCATCATGTGAAGGATTACATGTACATACATGTTTTCATCATGTAAAAGATTAGATGTACATACATGTTTCCATCATGTGAAGGATTAGATGTACATACATGTTTCCATCATGTGAAGGATTACATGTCCACGTATGTTTCCATGATGTGAAGGATGACATGTACGTACATGTTTTACTCGTGTGAAGGATTACATGTGCATACATGTTTCCATCATTTGAAGGATTACATGTCCATGTATGTTTTCATCATATGAAGAAATACATGTACAGACATGTTTTCATCATGTGAAGGATTACATGTACATACATGTTTTCATCATGTGAAGAATTACATGTACATACATGTTTCCATAATGTGAAGGATTACATGTACAGACATGCTTCCATCATGTGAAGGATTTCATGTGCAGACATGTTTCCATCATGTGAAAGATTACATGTACATACATATTTTCATCATGTGTAGGATTACATGTACATTTATGTTTCCATCATGTGTAGAATTACATGTACATACATGTTTCCATCATGTGAAGGATTACATGTCCATGTATGTTTTCATCATGTGAAGACTTACATGTACAGACATGTTTTCATCTTGTGAAGGATTACATGTACAGACATGTTTTCGTCATGTGAAGGATTACATTTCCATGTATGTTTACATCATGTGAAGGATTACATGTGCATACATGTTTTCATCATGTGAAGGATTGCATCATGTGAAGGATTACATGTACATACATGTTTTCATCATGTGAAGGATTACATGTCTATGTATGTTTACATCATGTGAAGGATTACATGTGCATACATGTTTTCCTCATGTGAAGGATTGCATCATGTGAAGGATTACATGTACATACATGTTTTCATCATGTGAAGGATTACATGTCCATGTATGTTAACATCATGTGAAGGATTACATGTGCATACATGTTTTCATCATGTGAAGGATTGCATCATGTGAAGGATTACATGTACATACATGTTTTCATCATGTGAAGGATTGCATCATGTGAAGGATTACATGTACAGACATATTTTCATCATGTGAAGGATTACATGTACAGACATGTTTTCATCATCTGAAGGATTACATGTACAGACATTTTCATCATGTGAAGGATTACATGTACAGACATATTTTCATCATGTGAAGGATTACATGTACAGACATGTTTCCATCATGTGAAGGATTACATGTACATACATGTTTCCATCATGTGAAGGATTACACGAGGAGTCCACGCCCCAGGGGCGGAGGACAGGGAGGGTGATAAAAAGACAGATATAAAATATATATTTTTACGAATCTGGCAGCCATTTGCACACAACAGCCAGAGTCCCCGCAGTTCAGTTATTTTGATAAGTATGCGTTTATTGTTCAGCTCCCGTCCCAATGTTTAATGTGTGATTAAGTGTATGTGCGCTGCGAGTTATTTTTTTGTGAGAATTAATATCCAACAACAACAACAACAACATCCTTCTTCGCTCCTGCCACCATCAGCCTTCCTCACGCCCACGGAGCACAGACGTGGGCGGAGCTTCCATCGCATCAGATCGAGCCCGACTCCAAAAAAGGGCATGGAGTGTTTCCTCTGCCCAATGAGCGAAGGGCGGTCATCGCACGCCACCCCAGCCAATGGGGAGCCAGAACGCCCAGGGAAAGAAGATTGTCTCGATCAAGCGACAAAGAGAAAAGCGCCAAAACAGCGAAAGAGACTCCGCCCAGAAGGGTCATGTTTTTCTTCGCCTACCGTGACCCTCCTCCAATCACGGCTGGCCGCCACGAGACCCGAAACGCCCCGTCCAATCTGGAGGCGAGTCTCGAGAGAGCGGATTCCCCCCACCTCCCCGCGCGGGGGAGGGGAGAAGAGAATCGCGTGTGCGGGAGACAAGGTTTTGGGTCGGATACCCCACTGTGTTCTGGCCTGCTGGGCGCTCCTTGTCGTGGTCCCTGGTCTTCTCTGCAGTTGGTGCGAAGCTGACCGTGCAGGTTCGAGTCCCACCGTGGTGGTTTGTGTTGGAGCGTGCGGGCTGGTGGTCGGAGCGTCCGACTTCCCCGCCAATAATCCTGGGCTCCAAAGGGGCAGGTCGGCAAGCCGCACAACGCGGCCAGGTACACCACGGAACTCTGTCCCCCCAGCTTAACTATCCTCCTCGGCTGGAGGACCGAATAAAGACCCGGTGGGGTCCATTTCTTTTTGGATGTGTGTGTGTGTGTGTCGGCCCAGTCTTTAAGCAGAAACGGTATAAGTGCCTTGCATCATTGTACATTTGATTATATTCAGTGAAACTCTGCTCTTTGTCTCCCTCTCCCCATTATAAATATACCCCGTGTTAAATGTACCAGGCCGTTGCCTGTCGTTTCTATCATTGACTCAGCACGGTGCGGGCTTGAGAAATAGGGAGGCCGTTTGTGCCGTAATTTGTTAATTTGGTCCTGCAGGCTTTGGTAATCCCCACTCGGTTACGCCGGATCCGAGTCGGTAACAGCGACTCGGTTCGGACAAAGTCTGCTGAGGGTGTGGCTTCTCCAGTAGTTCGACGGCGTGGGAACTGAGGTAAATTGGAATTAGACAATTAACCCTACCCCATGCCGTCGAAATATTGGCGTCCACGGTCCACCAAGGGACCCGTGACCGTCGGAGTTATCCGAAGGTTACGACCTTCAATTCCGGTGTTCGGTGGGAGACGGCCCAACTGCTCCATCTCGCGGTCGTCCTCGCCGTACATGTTTTCGTGTGTATAAGTGGATAAAGGTTTTTAAGTGGATAAAGGTCCAAATGTTCTTTCAACAGGAGAGTCACCCTGAACCAGAGTCACAGATAAAGGAAGGAGGTGGATAATTCATCAAGCTGAAGGTAATTGGACAGGGAGGACTTTCTTTAATTGGAATGAATAAGTTTAATGGAGGTTCGTGGGGGTGGGAGTTGTGATGAGGGGGAGGGGTGTGTGGGGTGATGGTGGGTCTGTGAGAGGGGTGTGTGGGGTGATAGTGGGTCTGGGGGAGGGGTGTGTGGGGTTGTGGTGGGTCTGTGGGAGCGGTGTGGGGTGATAGTGGGTCTGGGGGAGGGATGTGTGGGGTGATGGTGGGTCTGGGGAGGGGTGTGTGGGGTGATGGTGGGTCTGGGGGAGGGGTGTGGGGGTTATGGTGGGTCTGTGGGAGGGGTGTGTGGGGTGATGGTGGGTCTGTGGGAGGGATGTGTGGGGTGATGGTGGGTCTGTGGGAAGGGTGTGTGTGGGTGATGGTGGGTCTGGGGGAGGGGTGTGTGGGGGTTATGGTTGGTCTGTGGGAGGGGTGTGTGGGGTGATGGTGGGTCTGTGCGAAGGGTGTGTGTGGGTGATGGTGGGTCTGGGGGAGCGGTGTGTGGGGGTGATGGTGGGTCTGGGGGAGGGGTGTGGGGGTTATGGTGGGTCTGTGGGAGGGGTGTGTTGGGGTGATGGTGGGTCTGGGGAGGGGTGTGTGGGGTGATGGTGCGCCTGCGGGAGGGGGTGTGGGGGTTATGGTTGGTCTGTGGGAGGGGTGTGTGGTGGTTGTTGTGGATTTTTCACCTTGAACCTCGTCGTGATCGTTGCAGAAATTCTTGCTGGTTCATTGTGGAATCTTATTTAACTTGCAGGGTTTAACGTCGAGCCGATTCGGTTTTAAATGTATCCCTCGTACACTTCACACAATGAACAAACAGAACCCCCATTCGTTGCAATATTATTATTCTATTTTATTTATCTTACTTTTTAGTTAACCATTGAACCAACCCGATTAATTCACTTTCCACAGCTAAAGTACATTACATCAGAGAGTTTTATTATTACTTGGAACTTGGTCAGTCCCAAGGAGTACAAGCCACTGAGATGCCATACATCCGCACTCAAACAATTTTGCATTTCAAAGCATTTTATGCTTTCATGGGAGAGTGGTGGGGGCTGCCAATTCATACTGCATACGTGTCTTCTGGGTGAGAAGGACACGACGTACATTTCAAGGCAAAGGTTCGTTGTTATCAGCCCAGGTCACACGGCTCCAGAACAAGACATTTTATCAACATTTAGGGAAAAGACTCTTGGCTAAAAAGGACAGCCAATTCGACTTATAGCATAAAATTTAAATTTCTAAAACCCTGGGGAGGGGTATAAGGGGTGAATGGGGGTTCTGTGGAACGGGTACTTTTACCCACTTTTCCCGTTGTGGTAGAAAAACTCAGCCCAGACGAGTTTTCCCGTTCAGTTGAATTCATTAATTGTTTTAATGTTCGCCTGGGAAAAGAGATACCGGATAAAAGTCGCTCCGAATCCAAATATCCAGTCCGGGTTTTGTTACTCACCCGCTGTTTTGGTGCCACGTGATCCTCGTCACACTCACCTCTTCCACCATTTTGAGGACAAAATTTTGAGGAGGAACCCCTCCCTGGCTGTGCATGACACCATCAAGAAGCAGGATGCAGGACATGGGGGAAAAGGTAGTATCCTGTCCAAGGGGGCTGTGGTGTCCCTGAGCAATGTTGGTCAATATAATGACCATTGTGGGGAAAGAAATAGAAGCTGAGCACAGAGGTGAGATATAATGCATATATATATATATATATATATATATATATATATATATATATATATATATATTGTTGTGGTTACCAGATTCGCAAACCACCATTCAGGTCCCTTAGGTGAGGTATCTCGGTAAGTGCATGTGGAGTTAGGCCCAAACCCGTTGTCTAGTGGGAATACATGTCATTTATACGTGCTGCGACTCTTCAGGATAGCCGTTTTTCTTTTACTATCTTTATTTTGGACCAACCGCCATGATCACAACCACAACATCAACCACCGACCACAACCACCGCTTCACCACAACCGCCACGACCTTCACGCACACCTCACAACCGTAGCATCGCCACCGTTCTTGCCCCGCTGTGGGTACCGGTGTTGGACTCATGCAGAACGCGCGTCGAACAGCGTGTACAAAACCACGGATTTTCTGCTTCAAAAACGGATCGAAAACGACACACGCCCACTTTTTGCCGTCCAATCGGTGAGCGAGGGGCGAATTGGCCCCGCCCCCAGGGCGATCGATATATGCAAATTTGTGGATCAAAAAGCCTTCACGCCCACTTTTTCTCGGGCCAATGGGGAGCGAGTTGAAAGGTCAAAGGGAGGGGGTCAAAGGCGAAGTTACGGGGGGATAAAAGGACGGTGTTCGTCAGTCAAAGAAGTAGTAAAAGTCGGAACGAGGCGAAGGAGTTGGAACAGAGAGTCAAGACTTCGCGGGCGGTGGAGCTGCTCGTCGTGTGCGTTGAAGTCGGAACGGAGGGGACGAGCTGTGGAGAGGCGGCGAGGGCGGACGAGGGGGTGCTCGCGTCGTGCAGGGAGCTGCACCCCTGGGAGGCCGGCAGCGCGACCTGGCCGAGGTGGAGGCGCTCGTCGCGCACATAATAAAGATCCTCTATACCCCGAGCATCAGCAACCCCTCCTGTTTCCCCCCCGCGCTGAGATAGTGCGACCAAGGGGGCCCCCGTTCCCACCCCCTGCCAGGCACTGTCCACGAGGCCCGCGGGTTGCGGGGCCATCGCCTGCCTGCGTCTCATCACCAGACGGGTAGGCCCGACCAGGTCTCGGCCCCAGGCCTACTCCCATTCTTGGGGATTTCTTTTCCTTGGTTTTGGGTATGTGTTGTCGGCGCCGTCTGTGAAGTAGAATTGTATAAGTGTTGCCGTGTGCTCGGTAGTCGGTATTAGCTCTGCACTGTGTTTTCACTTTTATGTTTGCTTTTGTGTAAATGGAATTATGTTTTCTTTTTTGTGTGCATTTGGTGGAATTGTATTTGTGTGCTTCCCGTGTGCCGAGAATAAATGTGCTTTATTGTTGAACTGTTCTCCCGCTTCGCTTCTGTCTTTTTCCCCATTGAACCCCCATCTTGCTTCACGTAAAGGGTTGCTGGTAGTGGGCTGAATACGCCCGATAATTAATCGAACCGTCGAGGTCGACGATAACACCGCTCGGTTATTCTGATAGTACGGAACGGGTCGCTAAGTGGCCCGTGTCCGAAGTCGACCTGCGGCGAGGTGCGATCGCCCGGTCTACTCCTCCGCGTGGGTACTTAGGTAGTTCGAATGGCGAGCAACCCTATCCCACGCGGGGGCTGATTGGCTCGGGATCGCGGTGAGACCGAAAGGTCCACCCGTGACTGGTTCCCGGCGTTAGTCCGAGAGGGTCACGACTGGATTGTCCGTCCGGTGGGCGACGTGCCGCGATTCGAGTTACGTGGCCGTTCGCACGCCGGCGGGCGCGAAGACAGCAACACTGGTGTCAGGAGTGGGATACAAATTCATCGCCCTCCTCGCGGCACTGATATCGGAGAACAGGAAAACAGGCTCTCCTGTCTCCGGCTAAATTCACGGGAATCGGTCCAGGGGTGAGAGAAGCGACCCCCGATTCCCTCCAAATTACGAGCGAGCTAAATTAACCCTTCACGAGAAGCAAGATGGCGTCTCAAGGCGAGCGGGAGCCGGGGGTATAAGAAATGTATATGTGTAGTAATGTAGAATCCATGGTCCAGGATGGAATCCCCGAGCAGGAAATGTTGATTGTGCAGGAACACGGACTCGCCCAACTGAACCCAGGGCCCGAGGTGGGTGCGGCGGCGGCCGCGGTGTATGACACCTCCCCCCCCCTCTCCACCAAGACCCTTCCCCAACCCCTGCCGAAATGGCTCACTCAAGCGCACCCGGCATGGCCCAGCTATTCACCATGCTGGCACGAATGAATGCGGAAATGAAAGGCATGAACGAAAAGATGGATACAAATACAAATGAAGTGAAAACGACGATGGATGCGAATACACAGCAAATGAGGGAAGAGATGAAAGAGCTGCGGGGTGAGACGCAGAACATGGGCCGATGCCTGCAGGCGGGCATGAAGGCCGTTAGCAGGGAACTTAAAATGGCGACTCCACATGTCGGAACGAACGAGCTGGAAGGGGGTGCAACGGCTGTCGGGCCCGCGGTGGAGGCGGGTAAGGAAAAAGTAATTCGGGAGACAAGAGACGAGGTGAAAGTAATTGCGAGGGAGAGAAAAGAACAATTAATACGGAGCAAGGATGAGGTACGGAGATCGTGAAAGAGCAAGGAGTGAAAAACAGGGAAGGACGGGAGCGACTTAAAGAGAAAGCAAGGTTGACCTACATAAAGATAAGGGAAAGACGCCAGAAAGAAGCAGAGACCAATAAACACGATGAAGACGGGGTAAGTGACGCGCACGCACACACGGAGGTAGTGGAGGACAATGGGGTTGAGCTCGCGGAGCGTGTTGGGACCCGGTGCGAGCACCTGGATGGCCTCCTCCAGGAACGAGGGGAGGGAGTATGCCCCCTTGAGGCGAGTCACGTCCAGGTGAGTTCCTCGGGTCGCTTTGCGAGGTTGAGGGACGGGTGCTGTGGACAGGTGCTTGGAGAGCTTGGGGGGTATAGAGGCGCCGGAGACCCTTGTGGGGACACGAATCCCCAGTGTGGTTGTCCCTGTGTGTGTGGTGCAAGGCGTGAGTGCGTCCCCGTGTGTGGAAGCGACCCCGTGTGTGAGTGGTGTGGTGGCGATGGTGCTGGAGTGCGTGCTTCCCAGCACGCCTTGTTTGGATGAGGCACCGTGTGTGGATGAGGAACCTGTGTGGAAGAGTCCGTGTGTGTGAGTGAGGCGGCCAGTATGAGTGAGGAACCGGGGGTGAGTGGCCCCGCGTGTGTGGATGAGGCACCGCGGTTAAGTGCCCCCGCGTGTATGAGTGATGGACGGTGTGTGGATGAGGAACCGCGGTTGAGTGCCCCCGCGTGTATGAGTGAGGGACGTTGTGTGGAAGAGACCGCGGTGTGAGTGTCGCCGTGTGTATGAGTGAGGTACCGCGGGTGAGTGCCCCTGCGTGTATGAGTGAGGCACGGTGTGTGGATGAGGCACAGCGGTTGAGTGCCCTCGCGTGTGTGGGCGAGGCACCGCGGGTGAGTGCCCCCGCGCGAGTGAATGGAGCACCACGTGTGAGTAGTATGGTTTGTGTGAGTAGTGAGGCACGCGTGAGTGAACGGCCGTGTGCAAGGTCGCTGTGTGCCAGGGAGACCGTGTGTGTGAGAGAGCGGTATGAGAGGGAGATGTCGGTTGGCACGGGAGCACGCAGCCGCGTCTCCCCGTGTGAATGTGATGGTGTGGACTGTGTGTGTCGTGACACGCAGGTATGCGTGTGGAATGGCGACGGAGACGGCGACAGAGAGAAAGCCGAGTAGCGGCTGTAGTTGTTTCGAGGACCGTGCCGGGTTCGCCCAGCAGTGAGCACGCGGTTCAGTGCTGTGCAACGCACGAGACCACCACGTGCTCGCTTGCGAGTGAAGTCCCGGTCCGGAAACGCACGCGGTGGATTTGCCGATCCCGCGGACGGACAAAGTTTAGGCAGGTAAATGGATTTGGACCGGACGGGTTCTCCACGCGATCGTGTGTTCAGCTCCAACGGGCAAAGCACATGTGTTCGCGTGGGAAACCCCTCGAGACATGGGGCTTGTGTTTTTTTTATGCGCACGGTGACGTCATGGCTGCACGTGTGGTTGGAATCCGGCAGGAGGGGTATCTCTGCCGGATGGCACCGTCCAAGGAGGGACGAGGAACACGTGCAGCTGCATGACGTCACGGGCAGGTGTAAAGTGCGCGAGCTCTGAGTTGCCGCGCAGGTGCTGCGCATGTAAAGAGAAAAAAAAAAGAAGCAAGCCTCACTTTCGGGTGTACAGGATTCCTGGGCAAGGGGTGAAAGACCCCCTTACCTGGGCACAGGATGAAAACTAGTTAGGGGGAAGGGTTAGCTTAGTTAGACCGACTTCATGGGGCAGGGGTAAGTCCTCATGGAGTCCGTGGAATGGATTAGTTAGAGGGATTGTAGCCAGATTTAGGATGGGAAAATGGGAAATAAAATGGGATTAGTTAGGAGACAGTGACAGACTTGTGAATGTGTAGAGGGGACGTAGCTTAGCTACGTAGTGTTAAAAGGAACGTGCTGTAGTTTAAGGGACGACGTGGGAGCACGAGTTAGTTAGGGGATGTAGTTAGAAGGATGGCAGAGTTCAGTGGTGTGTGTGTTGAAGAGTTGTTGGTGAGTGAATTGGAAGCGTGTACATGTTGAGTGAGGTGGAAGCATGTGCTTGGTGAGTGAGTGAGGCCAGCGGGTCTGTGTGTATGGAGCGAATGGGGAATGCATGGTGCGATGAGTGATTGGGGGAGGAGTGACTCCGCCCAAGGGACCCCGGGTCAGAGTAAAGTGAGTTAGCTGGGTTAGTCAAATTGAAAATGGAGGTCGTTTTGCTGTTGGTGGGAAAGTAGGCTCGAGACCCATTTGGAGGGGTGCAGGAGCCCTGTTGACGGGCTTGGGAGCGTGGCTGCGAAAGGTGAGTATCGCTGAGAGGGTACCCCGGGCACCAGGCTAGTCGGCCGCGGTAGGCCATGCGGGGCCCATGGGGGGCCGGGATAGAGTAGTGGGCACGGGTGCGCCTGCTTGGTGCGGGGGCCCGGGCGCCATTAGCCGCGTGGGCAGTGTAGTGGCACGGGTGACCCTCGGAAAGGGGCCCGGGAGGCCGGCCTGCCACATGTGCGTTTCAGGGGAGGTGCCATGGGGGCACTCCCCGGTGTTAGGGAGCTGGTAGGCTCGGAGGCAGTGTAGTGCCCGGGGTGCCATAGCGGGAGAATCGGCAGAGGGTCGTGCCTGCCAAAGGGAGCCACGTGTCCCAGCCAGGAGACCGTGTGAGGGCACGGAGAGAAAATTGGGGGCGAGGCCCGAACATTGTAAGGACACCAACACAGGCGACGGGAATCTGGGTTGTTAGAACCAATAGTTTAAGCGAGAGGCGCTTGTTGAAAGCCCCGGGGTAGTTTAACAGTTAAATGGTTAGGATAGATTAGGAGATGTACCCCTCCGCACCATCCATCCCTCGCTGTCGTTGTGGGCCGCTGGACCCACTTGGTGTTAAGATCGCCGAACTCTCTGGGGAGGCCATTCTGAGGCTTCGTTGGGCATCGACACAGGACGTTAGCTTCCCTTGTCTCTGCCTCCGGGAAGGGAACGTAGGGGTTGGGAGTAGGCTAGGGTGACAGAATAGGTTAGCCGAACAAGGACGATAAAGGGGTTAGGGGACGATTTATAGTGGGGAAGTAAAAATAAAAATAAAAAAAATTAAGGGGGCTAAATTGGGGTTTGACAAATTAAGGGAGTGGGTATGTACAGTGACAGGCAAGGCGATAGGTTGGGAGGGGAGACAGGTAGGTAGGTCCGAGCCCGCCTTCCAAGTGGCCAGCACCACCGCACTCCCTCCACCAACCTCCACTGAACGGCAAAGGCTGGCCAACTTCTTCGGCTGGCCGTGTTTTGCTTCAAGGCGGAGGCCGGCCAACTTCATCGGCAGCTGTGTGCTGCAAGGCCTGTGCCGGGCTGTTCATCTGCTGGCTGTTTTTCTTCAAGGCCTGTGCCGGCCAGTTCATCTGCCGGCTGTGTTTGCCTGCAGCGGCCTTCTTTCTGCGGGCTGTGTTTGCCTGCTACCTTTGCCATGCCATGCCCACTGCCCACGTTCACCAGCCCCTGTTCAATTTTTGCTTTGCCCCCCCCTGTTCATTTCCATGTGCGCCAGGATCCGCAAGGCAACAGTTTGCAAGCTGCAAGAACTGCCCTGTTGGCAGTTACAACACGGCCTGCAGTGGCGGCCCGTGCACCGTGTTTGCGTTCATGCATCCATTCACAGTGCTTCATTGCGTGTGCCACTTGAGCTGGCACGGAGACTGCAAGCAGCAGCCCAAGCACCGTTGTGGTTCACTGAGTTCAGTTCAAAAGGGAAGGCCTTGGACTGCGTGTGAGCAGCCAGCCACGTTCCTGTCACCTGCATTGTTTGAGCCAGAGACTGCATGTGGGCAGCCTGGCTCCCTGCTAACTGCTTTCTTTTGCAGAGTTCAATGATCCTGGGCCATGGTTTAGTGTAAAATTTGTAAGTTAAGGTTAAGATGTACTGTAAATATGAGTGCGCCCCCGGCATGTCTGTCTAGCGCCGGCAATTTTATTTAAGTCGTCCGTGTGAGTGAGTTTGTTTAGGTAGTTACGCAGCCCTCAGGTTATTTATTTGGGACACGAATACCATGAATGTCGCACTCAGGGATCCGTAGGTAAAGTGTACTAGGGGAAAACTACACATGATGGCACACGAAATTTGACGACTCGGGACGAGTCTGTAAAAAGGAAGGGGTAGTGTTGTGGTTACCAGATTGGCAAACCACCATTCAGGTCCCTTAGGTGAGGTATCTCGGTAGGTGCATGTGGAGTTAGGCCCAAACCGGTTGTCTAGTGGGAATACATGTCATTTATACGTGCTGCGACTCTTCAGGATAGCTGCTTTTCTTTTTACTATCTTTATTTTGGACCAACCGCCATGATCACAACCACAACATCAACCACCGACCACAACCACCGCTTCACCACAACCGTCACGACCTTCACGCACACCTCACAACCGTAGCATCGCCACCGTTCTTGCCCCGCTGTGGGTACCGGTGTTGACTCATGCAGAACGCGCGTCGAACAGCGTGTACAAAACCACGGATTTTCTGCTTCAAAAACGGATCGAAAACGACACACGCCCACTTTTTGCCGTCCAATCGGTGAGCGAGGGCGACTGGCCCCGCCCCCAGGGCGATCGATATATGCAAATTTGTGGATCAAAAGCCTTCACGCCCACTTTTTCTCGGGCCAATGGGGAGCGAGTTGAAAGGCCGCGGGAGGGGGTCAAAGTAAGCTACGGGGGATAAAAGGACGGTGTTCGTCAGTCAAAGAAGTAGTAAAAGTCGGAACGAGGCGAAGGAGTTGGAACAGAGAGTCAAGACTTCGCGGGCGGTGGAGCTGCTCGTCGTGTGCGTTGAAGTCGGAACGGAGGGGACGAGGCTGTGGAGAGGCGGCGAGGGCGGACGAGGGGTGCTCGCGGCCGTGCAGGGAGCTGCACCCCTGGGAGGCCGGCAGCGCGACCTGGCCGAGGTGGAGACGCTCGTCGCGCACATAATAAAGATCCTCTATACCCCGAGCATCAGCAACCCCCTCCTGTTTCCCCCCCCGCTGAGATAGTCCGACCAAGGGGGCCCTGCCTCACCCCTGCCAGGCACTGTCCACGAGGCCCGCGGGTTGCGGGGCCATCGCCGCTCCGCGTCTCATCACCAGACGGGTAGGCCCGACCAGGTCTCGGCCCCAGGCCTACCCCATTCTTGGGGGATTTCTTTTCCTTGGTTTTGGGTATGTGTTGTCGGCGCCGTCTGTGAAGTAGAATTGTATAAGTGTTGCCGTGTGCTCGGTAGTCGGTATTAGCTCTGCACTGTGTTTTCACTTTTATGTTTGCTTTTTGTGTAAATGGAATTATGTTTTCTTTTTTGTGTGCATTTGGTGGAATTGTATTTGTGTGCTTCCCGTGTGCCGAGAATAAATGTGCTTTATTGTTGAACTGTTCTCCCGCTTCGCTTCGTCTTTTTCCCCATTGAACCCCCATCTTGCTTCACGTAAAGGGTTGGTAGTGGGCTGAATACGCCCGATAATTAATCGAACCGTCGAGGTCGACGATAACACCGCTCGGTTATTCTGATAGTACGGAACGGGTCGCTTAAGTGGCCCGTGTCCGAAGTCGACCTGCGGCGAGGTGCGATCGCCCGGTCTACCCTCCGCGTGGGTACTTAGGTAGTTCGAATTTGGCGAGCAAACCCTATCCCACGCGGGGGCTGATTGGCTCGACCGCGGTGAGACCGAAAGGTCCACCCGTGACTGGTTCCCCGGCGTTAGTCCGAGAGGGTCACGACTGGATTGTCCGTCCGGTGGGCGACGTGCCGCGATTCGAGTTGGGCTGCCGCACGCCGGCGGGCGTGAAGACCGCAATATATATATATATATATATATATATATATATATATATATATATATATATATATATATATATATATATATATATTGTTGTGGTTACCAGATTCGCAAACCACCATTCAGGTCCCTTAGGTGAGGTATCTCGGTAAGTGCATGTGTAGTTAGGCCCAAACCCGTTGTCTAGTGGGAATACATGTCATTTATACGTGCTGCGACTCTTCAGGATAGCCGTTTTCTTTTTACTATCTTTATTTTGGACCAATCGCCACCATCACAACCACAACATCAACCACCAACCACAACGCCGCTTCACCACAACCGCCATGACCTTTTACCGTCACAACTCGCCACCATCGCATCACCGTCATCTCGCGCCACTCATGGGCACCGATGCTGGACTCGTGTAGGGCGCACGTTGAACAGCGTGTACAAAACCACGGATTTTCTGCTTCAAAAACGGATCCAAAACGACACACGCCCACTTTTTGCCGTCCAATCGGTGAGCGAGGGGCGAATGGGCCCCGCCCCCAGGGCGATCGATATATGCAAATTTGTGGATCAAAAAGCCTTCACGCCCACTTTTTCTCGGGCCAATGGGGAGCGAGTTGAAAGGTCAAAGGGAGGGGGTCAAAGGCGAAGTTACGGGGGGATAAAAGGACGGGGTTCGTCAGTAAAAGGAGTCGTAAAAGTCGGAGCGAAAGAGTCAGCAGAACGAGAACGAGGGGTCGGAGAGTCGCAAACAAGAACGAACGAGAGAGTCAGTAAGTAGTAAAGGTCGGAACGAGGCGAAGGAGTCGGAACAGAGAGTCAAGACTTCGCGGGCGGCGGAGCTGCGCGGCGTGTGCGTTGAAGTCGGAACGGAGGGGACGAGCTGTGGAGAGGCGGCGACACCGGACGAGGGGTGCTCGTCGTGCAAGGAGCTGCGCGCCCGAGGGAGGCCGGCAGCGCGACCTGGCCGAGGTGGAGACGCTGCCGCACATGCTAATAAAGATCCTCTATACCCCGAGCCTCAGCAACCCCGTGCTGTCTCCCCCCGCGCTGAGATAGCGCGACCAAGGGGCCCCGGCTCCCACCCCCTGCCAGGCACTGTCCACGAGGCCCGCGGGTTGCGGGGCCATCGCCACTCCGCGTCTCATCACCAGACGGGTAGGCCCTGACCAGGTCTCAGCTCCCAGGCCTACCTCATTCTTGAGGGTATTTCTTTTCCTTGGTTTTGGGTATGTGTTGTCGGCGCCGTCTGTGAAGTAGAATCGTATAAGTGTTGCCGTGTGCTCGGTAGTCGGTATTAGCTCTGCACTGTGTTTTCACTTTTATGTTTGCTTTTGTGTAAATGGAATTGTGTTTTCTTTTTGTGTGCATTTGGTGGAATTGTATTTGTGTGCTTTCCGTTCGTCGCGATGGACAATAAATGTGCTTTATTGTTGAACTGTTTCCCGCTCGCTTCGTCTTTTCCCCATTGAACCCCCCATCTTGCTTCACGTAAAGGGCTGGTAGTGGGCTGAATACGCCCGATACCAATCGAACCGTCGAGGCCGACGATAACACCGCTCGGTTATTCTGATAGTACGGAACGGGTCGCTATGTGGCCCGTGTCCGAAGTCGACCTGCGGCGAGGTGCGATCGCCCGGTCTACCCTCCGCGTGGGTACTTAGGTAGTTCGAATTTGGCGAGCAACCCTATCCCACGCGGGGGCTGATTGGCTCGATCGCGGTGAGACCGAAAGGTCCACCCGTGACTGGTTCCCGGCGTTAGTCCGAGAGGGTCACGACTGGATTGTCCGTCCGGTGGGCAACGTGCCGCGATTCGAGTTACGTGGCCGTCGCACGCCGGCGGGCGCGAAAACCGCAACACTGGTGTCAGGAGTGGGATACAAATTCATCGCCCTCCTCGCGGCACTGGTATTGGAGATCGGGACAACAGGCTCTCCTGTCTCCAGCGAAATTCACGGGAATCGGTCCAGGGGTGAGAGAAGCGACCCCCGATTCCCTCCAAATTACGAGCGAGCAAATTAACCCTTCACGAGAAGCAAGATGGCGTCTCAAGGCGAGCGGGAGCCGGGGGTATAAGAAATGGATGTAGAATGTGTAGGATCCATGGTCCAGGATGAAATCCCCGTGCAGGAAATGTTGATTGTGCAGGAACACGGACTCGCCCAACTAAACCCAGAACTTGAAATGGGTGCGGCAGCGGCCGCAGTGTATGACACCTCCCCCCCCCTCTCCACCAAAACCCTTGCTAAAACGGTTCAGCTGAGTGCATCCAACATGGCTCAGCTTACAGCGCCATGCTGGCGGCAATGAACGAAAAGATGAATGCGAAAATGATCGAAAAATGGATGCAAATACAAACGAAATGAAAGACATGAACAAGCAAATGAATGAAGTGAAAACGACGATGGATGCGAATACACAGCAAATAAACGGAATGGAAGCAAACATGAAAGAAGAAATGAAAGAGCTGCGGTGGGTGAGACGCAGAACATGGGCCGATGCCTGCAGGCGGGCATGAAGGCCGTGACCAGGGAGCTGGGAATGGCCGACTTCACGTGTGGGAGCAAACGAGCTGGGTGGGGTGCAACGGCTGACAGGCCCGCGGTGGAGGCGGGTGAAAAAATAATTCGTGGAGCGTGTTGGGCGAGGGTCGTGACGATGACCGAAAGGGAAAAATTAAATGGGGAGACCAAAACGTGTGAGACGAGACACGAGGTGACGACAACGGAAATAATAGTTGAGACAAGGGAGGTAAAGGGTGAAGAGTTGGCAGAGACACGGGAGATGGGAACGATAGAGGGAAGACTACACGATGAAGACGGGTAAGTGACGCGCACGCACACACGGGAGGTAGTGGAGGACACCGGGGCTGGAGCTCGCGGAGCGTGTAGGGACCCGGTGCGAGCAGCGGGATGGCCTCCTCCAGGAACGAGCGGAGGGAGTATGCCCCCTTGAGGCGAGTCACGACCAGGTGAGTTCGGTCGTGCTTTGCGAGGTTGAGGGGACGAGTGCTGTGGACGGGTGCACGGAGAGCTTGGGGGGTATAGAGGCCCCGGAGACCCTTGTGGGGACACAAATCCCCAGTATGGTTGTCCCTGTGTGTGTGGTGCAAGGTGTGAGTGCGTCCCCCAGGTGGAAGCGACCCCGTGTGTGAGTGGTGTGGTGGCGATGGTGCCAGAGTGCGCAGTTTCCCAGCACGCCGTGTGGATGAGGCACGGAGTGTGAGTGAGGAACCGCTGGTTAGTGCCCCTCGCGTGTGGAGTGAGGCACGGAGTGCGAGTGAGGCACCGCTGGTGGAGTGCCCCGCACGCAGAGTGAACGGCCGTGTGCAAGGTCGCTGTGTGCCAGGGAGACCGTGTGTGTGAGAGAGCGGTATGAGAGGGAGATGTCGGTTGGCATGCGGGAGCACGCAGCCGCGTCTCCCGGTGTGAATGTGATGGAGTGGACTGTGTGCGTCGTAACACGCAGGTGTGCGTGGGTTGAATGGAGACGGAGACGGCGACATGAGAAGAGAGAAAGCCGAGTAGCGGCTGTGGTTGTTTCGAGGACCGTGCCGGGTTCACCCAGCAGTGAGCACGCGGTTCGTGCTGTGCAACGCACGAGACCACCACGTGCTCGCTTGCGAGAGTGAAGTCCCGGTCCGGAAACGCACGCGGTGGATTTGCCGATCCCGCGGACGGACAAAGTTTAGGCAGGTAAATGGATTTGGACCGGACGGGTTCTCCACGCGATCGTGCGTGTTAAGCTCCAACGGGCAAAGCACATGTGTTCGCGTGGGGAACCCCTCGAGACGTGTGGCTTGTGTTTTTTTTTTTATGCGCACGGTGACGCCATGGCTGCACGTGGGGTTGGAATCCGGCAGGAGGGGTATCTCTGCCGGATGGCACCGTCCAAGGAGGGACGAGGAACACGTGCAGCTGCATGACGTCACGGGCAGGTGTAAAGTGCGCGAGCTCTGAGTTGCCGCGCAGGTGCTGCGCATGTAAAGAGAAAAAAAAAGAAGCAAGCCTCACTTTCGGGTGTACAGGATTCCTGGGAAAGGGGTGAAAGACCCCCTAACCTGGGCACAGGATGGAAACTAGTTAGGGGGAAGGGTTAGCTTAGTTAGACCGACTCCATGGGGCAGGGGTAAGTCCTCATGGAGTCCGTGGAATGGATTAGTTAGAGGGATTGTAGCCAGATTTAGGTTGGGAAATAAAATGATTGATTTGGAGACCGTGACAGACTTGTGAGTGTGTAGAGTTGACGTAGTTTAGCTACGTAGTGTTAAAAGGAACGTGCTGTAGTTTAAGGGACGACGTGGGAGCACGAGTTAGTTAGGGGATGTAGTTAGAAGAATGGCAGAGTTCAGTGGTGTGTGTGTTGAAGAGTTGGTGAGTTGTGAGGTGAGTACTTGGTGAGTGAGTGAGGCCAGCGGGTCTGTGTGTGTGGAGTGAATGGGGAATGCATGGTGCGATGAGTGATGGGGGGGAGGAGTGACTCCCGCCCAAGGGACCCCGGGGTCAGTGTAGAGTGAGTTAGCTGGGTTAGTCAAATTGAAAAATGGAGGTCGTTTTGCTGTTGGTGGGAAAGTAGGCTCGAGACCCATTTGGAGGGGTGCAGGAGCCCTGTTGACGGGCTTGGGAGCGTGGCTGCGAAAGGTGAGTATCGCTGAGAGGGTACCCCGGGCACCAGGCTAGTCGGCCGTGGTAGGCCAAGGGCCCATGGGGGGCCGGGATAGAGTAGTGGGCACGGGTGCGCCTGCTTGGTGCGGGGGCCCGGGGCGCCATTAGCCGCGTGGGCAGTGTTGTGGGCACGGGTGACCCTCGGAAAGGGGCCCGGGAGGCCGGCCTGCCACGTGTGTGCTTCAGGGGGGGTGCCTTGGGGGGCACGTCCCGGTGTTAGGGAGCTGGTAGGCTCGGAGGCAGTGTAGTGCCCGGGGGTGCCATAGCGGGAGATTCGGCAGAGGGTTGTGCCTGCCAAAGGGAGCCACGTGTCCTAGCCAGGAGACCGTGTGAGGGCACGGAGAGAAAATTGGGGGCGAGGCCCGGAAATTGTGAGGACACCAACACAGGCGACGGGAATCTGGGTTGTTAGAACCAATAGTTTAAGCGAGAGGCGCTTGTTGAAAGCCCCGGGGTAGTTTAACAGTTAAATGGTTAGGGTAGATTAGGAGATGTACCCTCCGCACCATCCATCCCTCGCTGTCGTTGTGGGCCGCTGGACCCACTTGGTGTTAAGATCGCCGAACTCTGGGGAGGCCATTCTGAGGCTTCGTTGGGCCTCGACACAGGACGTTAGCTCTCCCTTTGTTCTGCCTCCGGGAAGGGAACGTAGGGGTTGGGAGTAGGCTAGGTGACAGGATAGGTTAGCCGAACAAAGACGATAAAGGGGTTAGGGGGACGATTTATAGTGGGGGAGTAAAAATAAAAAACAATAAAAAATAAGTTGGGGCTAAATTGGGGTTTGACAAATTAAGGGAGTGGGTATGTACAGTGACAGGCAAAGGCGATAGGTTGGGAGGGAGACAGGTAGGTAGGTCCGAGCCCGCCCTCCAAGTGGCCAGCACCACCGCACTCCCTCCAACAACCTCCACTGAACGGCAAGAGCTGGCCAACTTCATCGGCAGCTGTTGTTTTGCTGCAAGGCCTGTGCCATCGGCTGGTCGTGTTTTGCTTCAAGGCCTGTGCCGGCCACTTCGTCTGCTGGCTGTTTTTCTTCAAGGCCTGTGCCGGCCAGTTCATCTGCCGGCTGTGTTTGCCTGCAGCGGCCTTCTTCTGCGGGCTGCGTTTGCCTGCTGCCTTTGCCATGCCATGCCCACTGCCCCTGTTCACCAGCCCCCCTTCAATTTTGCTTTGCCCCCTGTTCATTTCCATGTGCGCCAGGATCTGAAAGCAACAGTTTGCAAGCTGCAAGAACTGCCCTGTTGGTAGCTACAACACGGGCCTGCAGTGGTGGCCCGTGCACCGTGTTTGTGTTCATGCATGCATTCGTTGTGCTCATTGCGTGTGCCACTTGAGCTGGCACGGAGACTGCGTTGTGCAGCCCAAGCACCGTTGTGGTTCACTGAGTTCAGTTCAAAAAGGAAGTCCTTGGACTGCGTGGTGAGCAGCCGGCCACGTTCCCTGTCACCTGCATTGTTTGAGTCAGAGACTGCATGTGGGCAGCCTGGCTCCCTGCTAACTGCTTTTCTTTGCAGAGTTCAATGATCCTGGGCCATGGTTTAGTGTAAAATTTGTGTTAAGGTTAAGATGTACTGTACATATGAGTGCGCCCCGGCATGTATGTCTTAGCGCCGGCAATTTTATTTAAGTCGTCCGTGTGAGTGAGTTTGTTTAGGTAGTTACGCAGCCCTCAGGTTATTTATTTTGGGGACACGAATACCATGAATGTCGCACTCAGGGATCCGTAGGTAAAAATGTACTAGGGGAAAACTACACATGATGGCACACGAAAATTTGACGACTCGGGACGAGTCTGTAAAAAGGGAAGGGGGTAGTGTTGTGGTTACAGATTCGCAAACCACCATTCAGGTCCCTTAGGTGAGGTATCTCGGTAAGTGCATGTGTAGTTAGGCCCAAACCCGTTGTCTAGTGGGAATACATGTCATTTATACGTGCTGCGACTCTTCAGGATAGCCGTTTTTCTTTTACTATCTTTATTTTGGACCAATCGCCACCATCACAACCACAACATCAACCACCAACCACAACGCCGGCTTCACCACAACTGCCATGACCTTTACTGTCACAACTCGCCACCATCGCATCACCGTCATCTCGCGCCACTCATGGGCACCGATGCTGGACTCGTGTAGGGCGCACGTTGAACAGCGTGTACAAAACCACGGATTTTCTGCTTCAAAAACGGATCCAAAACGACACACGCCCACTTTTTGCCGTCCAATCGGTGAGCGAGGGGCGATTGGCTCGCCCCAGGGCGATCGATATATGCAAATTTGTGGATCAAAAAGCCTTCACGCCCACTTTTTCTCGGGCCAATGGGGAGCGAGTTGGAAAGGTCAGCGGAGGGGGTCAAAGGCGGTTACGGGGGGATAAAGGACGGGGTTCGTCAGGCAGGAGTCGTAAAGTCGGGAGCGAAAGAGTCAGCAGAACGAGAACGAGGGGTCGGAGAGTCGCAAACAAGAACGAACGAGAGCTCAGTAAGTAGTAAAGGTCGGAACGAGGCGAAGGAGTCGGAACAGAGAGTCAAGACTTCGCGGGCGGTGGGAGCTGCTCGTCGTGTGCGTTGGAAGTCGGAACGGAGGGGACGAGCTGTGGAGAGAGGCGGCGACACCGGACGAGGGGGGTGCTCGCCGTGCAAGGAGCTGCGCGCCCGAGGGAGGCCGGCAGCGCGACCCTGGCCGAGGTGGAGACGCCCGTCGCACATAATAAAGATCCTCTATACCCCGAGCATCAGCAACCCCTCCTGTTTCCCCCCCGCGCTGAGATAGTGCGACCAAGGGGGGCCCCCGTTCCCACCCCCTGCCAGGCACTGTCCACGAGGCCCGCGGGTTGCGGTGCCATCGCCGATCCGCGTCTCATCACCAGACGGGTAGGCCCGACCAGGTCTCGCCCCCAGGCCTACCTCATTCTTGAGGGTATTTCTTTTCCTTGGTTTTGGGTATGTGTTGTCGCCGCCGTCTGTGAAGTAGAATCGTATAAGTGTTGCCGTGTGCTCGTAGTCGGTATTAGCTCTGCACTGTGTTTTCACTTTTATGTTTGCTTTTGTGTAAATGGAATTGTGTTTTCTTTTTTGTGTGCATTTGGTGGAATTGTATTTGTGTGCTTTCCGTTCGTCGCGAATAAATGTGCTTTATTGTTGAACTGTTTCCCGCTCGCTCAGTCTTTTTCCCCATTGAACCCCCATCTTGCTTCACGTAAAGGGTTGGTAGTGGGCTGAATACGCCCGATAATTAATCGAACCGTCGAGGTCGACGATAACACCGCTCGGTTATTCTGATAGTACGGAACGGGTCGCTTAAGTGGCCCGTGTCCGAAGTCGACCTGCGGCGAGGTGCGACGCCCGGTCTACCTCCGCGTGGGTACTTAGGTAGTTGGAATTTGGCGAGCAACCCTATCCCACGGGGGGGCTGATTGGCTCGACCGCGGTGAGACCGAAAGGTCCACCCGTGACTGGTTCCCGGCGTTAGTCCGAGAGGGTCACGACTGGATTGTCCGTCCGGTGGGCGACGTGCCGCGATTCGAGTTACGTGGCCGTCGCACGCCGGCGGGCGCGAAAACCGCAACAATATATATATATATATATATATATATATATATATATATATATATATATATTTATACAGTCAGGCGCCACTTAACGACGGGGTTACGTTCTGAGAAATGCGTCGCTAAGCGACGTCGTTATGCGAACATAATTTTTTTTTTCGTTTTCGAACATCGTACTTACACAAAACTACACACCTAGGCTATATAGTGTAGCCTATTGCTCCTCGGATACAAACCTGTACAGCATGTTACTGTCCTAAATACTGTCGACAATTGTAACACGCATCCAAGAGAGACGGAAGATACGTTAGCTTTACCTTTGTGCTGTTCATGACGACCATCGGTGTTGTTAGCAGGAGCTCACAATTTCCTCTCGCATCGATTATAGAAAGATGAATAAATAGTGTTTGGATTTTATAAATACGTAATCATTGCATCGATGTTATAATTTACAAATAAACAAACGAGCTCCTGTCAATTGTGATATATATTTTCGGAACAGTGCGATTGTTTTAACAACATGAAAAGCTTCACCAAAAAGAAAGCTATGTTTTAATTTCGACTGTAACAACGATTTATTCGTGAAATTCTTCAATTCAAAGGTAATTTACTTGCTCGAAGGAAAACGTGGAAACATTGCTTCGGTTTGAAAGCCGATTTCCTTGAATCCCGATTTAGCACGATCCTGTTTTTCGTGATGACATTTTATGGACCTCAACGATCGCATTGTAACAGGGCCACACTGTCGTTTATTATCATTATGAAGTATTATGTACTGTACAGCGCACATAATTGTACGTGCTATTTTTATACGACTGGCAGCGCTACGTCGACTACATCACTCGACGATAGGAATTTTTCAGCAACATTTTTTTTTCTTTTTTCTTTTTTTTCAGAGCTGGCATATCCGTCGTATATGCGATCCGTCGTTGCCCGGAACGTCGTTAAGCGGCGCATGACTGTATATATATATATATATATATATATATATATATATATATATATATATATATATATATATATATATATATATATATACATATATATATATATATATTAAAAAAAAATATATATATATATATATGTTGCGAATTCGCGCCCGCCGGCGTGCGGATGGCCACGTAACTCGGATCGCGGCACATCACCCACCGGATGGACAATTCAGTCATGACCCTCCGGGAACTATCGCCCGGAGCCAGTCACGGGTGGGCCTTTCGACCTCACCACAATCGTGCCAATCGGCCACCCGCGTAGGATAGGGTTGTTCGCCAAACTCGATCTACCTAAGTACCCATGCAGATGGTAAACCGGGCGATCGTACCTCGCCGGAAGACAGGCGCGGCTACGCAAGGCCGTGGGGAGTCGACGTCGCGACCTGCCCACCGTCGCGCGACGAGGGCGCGGGTAAGACCCTTCAGTCTCGCGGGCCCTTTTCGGTCATCCACAGCCCACGACCAAAAAGGTTTACGAACCCAGTCTACCCCGTTGCCAATGAGAGGGTTTTTCTTTGCTTTTGTTTGACTGCTGTGGCGCCGTGTCCCTATAAGTAGACCTGTGTAAGTGACTGTGAATTGCTCGTATTCGGTGGTAACGCTTTCTATTTGTTTGTTGTACATTGCATGACTGCCTGGCTTTTAATACGTGTGTGTGATAATAAATGTCCTCGTGTGAAATGTATCCCGTTCATCGTCCTTTTCTCTTTTGAAAGTGCCATCTTGAATCGTGGAATAAATTAGTGGTGGGTTTTGAACACCCGGGTAAAGAAGAGAATCTGATCCGTCGAGGTCGGCGATAACACCGCTCGGTTATCACTGTAGCACAGAACGGACCGCTTAAGCGGTTCGTGTCCTCGGCCGACCTGCGGCGAGTTACGATCGCCCGGTCGACAACTCGCGCAGGTACTGAGGTAGGTCGAATTTGGCGAGCAACCCTATCCTGCGCGGGTGGGCAATTGGCACGATCGTGGTGAGGTTAAACCCACACCCGTGACTAGCTCCTGGCGGTAGTTCCAGGAGGGTCACGACTGAATTGTCCGTCCGGTGGGAGACGCGGTTGCGATTGGAGTTACGAAATCGCTCGCACGCCAGGCGGGCCAGAATTAAATAATATATATATATATATATATATATATATATATATATATATATATATATATATATATATATATATATATATATATATATATATATATATATATATATATATTGTTACGGCTGTGGAAATTCGCATGACACCATGAAGGGCCCGGAGGTGAGATATCTCTAAGTACATGTGTAGTTAGCCCCAAACCTGTTGTATAGAGGGATTTATGTGATTCATCCGGGCTGCGACACTTTGAGATCGCCGTTTTTCTGTTCTATATTTATTTTGAACCAACCATCAAACAACCACCTTACAACATCACACAACAACCACCTTAACCACCTTAACACCATCTTAACAACGCCATCACACAACAACCACCTTAACCACCACGCCAACCATCGTCACCAACTACAACCACGCTCCAACCCTCAGACAACAACAACACCAACAGCCACGACGTTTACCTTCACAACTCGCTCTCGCATCACCGCCATTCCCAAACTACACCATAACCATCAAACCACCACCGAAAACCCTCCACCACCTTCACCTCTCCTCTACTGCCATTCCCGCACCACCTGTAAACACTGAGCGTCGGACTGTCTTGGGCTCGTTCAGCGATACGCACTGAGTCGCGAGCGCAAATCGCGGCCTTTCCGAGGAAAATTCGGATCACAAACGCTACACGCCTACTTTCCTCCGTCAAATTAGCAAGCACAGAGCGGCTTGGCCCCGCCTCCAGGCGCGTCTGTGTGAAATCGATATTTGCAAATTCTAGGATCAGGGGAGATTCACGCCCCCTTTCCTCCGACCAATTGGCGAGCGTGGCTCCGCCCCCGAGGTCATCCTGATCCAGATATTTGCATATTAGCTGCTCCTGTCAGCCTATAAAACGGCAAGCGCAAGGCAGAGGTCAGGTCAGGGCGGTCGGTGAGAGTTTCAGTGTCAGTCGGCGGTTCATGGTCTTCTGCCCGTCTGGGTTTCGGAGAAGCGGTCCGGAGAGCAACCCGCTCGTTGGAGCTTGCAGTCGGTGGAGAGTCCGGACGTCGCGGAGGAGACGCAGACTGGAGGCGCTGCTCTGCCATCTGTGTCGCGCAGACCTGCGCGTTCGTACAAGGAGCGCCGGAGAGAGCTCGCACACCATCGCACCGCGAGGGTGCAGGTAACCTGCAACGGTCTCGTGGGACTCGTTCGGTCTGCCAAGTCCCACGCCATAAAGGCCCACGGGCCCCGTCTGCCCCCTTGTCTATGAGGGTGGCTTCTTTCCTTTGCTTTTGAGTAAATATGTGTTGGAGCCATCTGTAAAGTAGAACTGTATAAGTGTTGCCATGTGTACGCGTATTCGGTTGTAGCTCTGCATTGTTACTTTTGTTTTGGCTG
>NC_140979.1:294273-319273 GCF_056783735.1 Eptatretus burgeri
AAATCGTGCTTCACACGTTGACAAGTCTGAGTCGTCGCACTGTGAGTCGTGAGCAGAGAGCCAATCTGAAGTTTCCTGCCAAGTTTGGCAAAACACGTTCCGAATCCTTCGCGATGCTGCGACAAGTCTACGGGGAAGAAACGATGTCACGTACACGTGCATTTGAATGGCACAAGAGGTTCAAAGAGGGACGGGAGGAGGTTGAAGACGATCCACGGTCTGGAAGACCTTCAACGAGCAGAACGGTGGACAACATCGAGCGTGTGAAGGAGATGGTGCGTGCAGATCGTCGACTCACGGTGCGGATGATTGCTGATTTCCATCAACAAGGACACCGTCTGGAGAATCATCACTGAAAATCTCGAAATGCGCAAGGTGTTCGCAAAGATGGTCCCCAAGCTGTTGTCTGAGGACCAGAAACAGCAAAGAGTCCCTGTCTGTCAAGACATTATCGAGCGCCTCGTGGATGATCCAGACCTGCTCGGGAGAGTCATTACTGGCGATGAATCGTGGATATTCCAATACGATCCCGAGACCAAACGGCAGAGTCGTCAGTGGAAAAGTCCAGCATCACCAAGACCAGAGAAAGCAAGGATGTCGAAGTCGAAGGTCAAGGTGATGCTCATCGCGTTTTTTGACATCAAGGGCATCGTCCACTTGGAGTTTCCACCACAAGGTCAAAGAGTGAATCAATGTGTACAAGGAGATCCTCCGGCGCCTCATGAGATCAGTCTGAGACAAGAGGAGGGATCTGTGGGAGAACAACGCCTGGGTGCTCCACCACGACAACGCCCCTGCTCACAGTGCCCTGAGCATCCGACAATTTCTGTCGGAGAGAAACGTGCCAACTCTGGAGCAACCCCCATATTCGCCAGACTTGGACCCTTGTGATTTTTTCCTATTCCCTAAGCTCAAAGGGGTGATCAAGGGGACCCAATTTCCTGATGTGGAGGCCATCAAAAGGGCTGTGACGACGGAGCTACGGAGGATTCCAGAATAAGCCTTCCGGGGGTGCATCGAAGTGTGGAGGAAGAGGATGGACAAGTGTGTGAGACTGGAGGGAAACGATTTTGAAGGGGACAAGCTGTGATTTCAATATATTTTTTGGAATAAAATTTCTGTGAAGTCAGTCTCATTACTTTTTCGACGGATCATATACATATATATATATATATATATATATATATATATATATATATATATATATATATATATATATATATATGTATCTTTAGAGCTGTGGAGGAACTCTGAGAAGGGTTTGAAACAGCAAAGCGCTTACCTTGTATCAGCCTTCTTGGTTGCTTTATGCAGCTTCTTCGGCTGGTAGAGCATGGGAGGTGTCAATTTACTCATATAATCCTCGCCACCTGGGTCGAGTTGATTAGGTGAGAGCTGATTGGCTATTCCCTCCAGTCACAGATGAGAGAAATGGGTGTGTCTTTCTTCATTATATATATTTAATTTAGCAACCAAGGTGCTCCAGGTTACGTGCAGGTGCATCGCTTACTGCAAAATGTTGGGGTGCTCAAACGACTGGAGACAGCGCAGCAAAGCAACCTCTCGGAGAGTGCAGTTTGGAACCCCTTCCCCGTGGGTGAGCAGATGTATCTTCTTGAGAGCGACCATCTGTCCAGTCAAAAGGTCCTGGGACTTGTAGACCGTGCCGTGTGTACCGTTTCCAATCGTGGAAAGACGCTTGAAGCGATTCTGGTTACCCTCCTGCATCTCCATCAATCCCGAATTCGAATCTGCAACATTACAGGTGGGAGACATTACACAAAGGTCATGCTAAGTACAATGGCAGGTTTGGCTCGTTAAATGCTTTGGATCAGTCCTGAAGGTCTTGGTGATTATTACAAAGACTTGGGTTACAGCCGTGAATTGTCAAAAATTCAACCTTGAAAATGCCAGTTCAGGTTGACCCCAAGACGTTTGGTCCCATTTTCACCCATCCAAATTTATTTTTGATCCAGCCTCACCATAAAAGATGGTCAACCTGACCAAATATTCTTTGGTGAACATAACCATGAAAAAGGTGGTCAAGATGACTAAATATTGTTGGGTAAACACAATCATTATAAAGATGGTCAACCCGACGAAATATCATTTATGGGTCAAAAAATACCCTTAAGATATATATATATATATATATATATATATATATATATATATATATATATATATATATATATATATATATATATATATATATATATATATATATATATATATATATATATATATATATTGTCGAGGCTCATATAAGAGATAACACACAGAACATATAACAAAGGGAGCAGGAGACAAGAGGGGTAGTAGAGAGAAGCACAAAACAGTGTGGAACAGAGACATTAGGAGAACTGTGGAAGGGAGAAGGATGGGGCAGGGTACACGGGGTAAACAACATGGACATTACAGGGACTTTCAGGAAGGAAAGCAGGGAATTTGAAGGAGGTGGGTTTGGGTGGATTATCGGGGGTAGAAAACATCGAGGATTTGAATGGGGGATGATAAGAGGTGGTGGTGAACAGCTGTTTTGAAGGCCTGGAGGGAAGAATGGGAATGAATAGAGTGAGGGAGTTTATTCCAAAGGCGGGAAAAAAGAGGAATGAAAGAGTGAAGGTGAGCAGTGATTCGTGATTTTGGTAGTTTTACCAGAAGGGGGTTGCTGGCGGATCTTGAGCGTCCTGCGGAAATATCTGGGGGCAGAACACAGGCAGAGCAAAGGGGGGGGGCAAGCCCGAAGAGGAGACAGTAGAAGACAGAAAGACCACCAACCTGCTTGCTGTGAGAAAGTGAGAGACCCAAGAAATCATCTTCACTTCGGGGGATCCTAAAATGATCCTAAAAACCTTGGTTTCCACAGCGTGAAGCCGAGAAAGGTGAGAGGCAGGAGCACCAGCCCAGAAGGGAGAGCAGTACTCCATCAGGCTGTGAACGAAAGCTTTGTATGTGATCAAGAGCTCAGGTGTGCCAAGGAAGGACTTTGCACGATGGAGGATTCCCAGTCAGCGACTGGCTTTGGAGGCCAGCTTGGAAATGTGGCTTTACCGGGAAAGATCATGGCAGATAGTGAGACCCAGAAGCTTGAATGAAAGGACTTCTCCCAGAGGATTGTTGAGAAAGTAGATGGGGGGAGGGGGGAGGGGATTTCAGACGGTCCTTTCGAAGAGACATCGTGAGAGTGTGAGATTTGTCAGGATTGAAAGACATGTTCCACGTGTTGGACCAACTTGTGATTTTATCCAGGTCTGCAGAGAGTGAAAAGCCTGCTGCTTGCCAATCTGAGCGATTAGATGTGAGATGGTATGACAGAGGATGGAGTCATCAGCAAAGAAATATTTTGCCAATTTGATAACATAATAAAATAGTCTAAATTGGACCGAAACGATCGTTATGGTCAACCGGACGAAATGGATAAAACACACATTTTTTAGTTTTCATTTTGTTTTTATTTACAGGGTCCAAAGCTCGTCATGGTGCTGAGCACACAAATACATGAGACACCACCTGTCATAACTTCAATCAAAAACAGTCTGAGCAGGGGGGGGGGGTGTCGTCGGGGAGGGGAGTGACGTCATTCAGTGGGGAGGAATGAAGTTGGAATTTCCTCCTCGTCGTGGTTGCCAACCTATGGTTGTTTGTCTGTACTCTGTACTCCACTCTGTCCTCCAGGTAAATGCTGAGTCTCAAGCAAGGAAGCAGTACGTACCAGTCATTACTCAAGCAAGGAAGCAGTACGTACCATTATTAGGAAGCAGGACGTACCATTATTAGGAAGCAGTACGTACCATTATTACGAAGCAGTACGTACCATTATTAGGAAGCACTACGTACCATTATTAGGAAGCAGTACGTACCATTATTAGGAAGCAGTACGTACCAGTCATTACTCAAGCAAGGAAGCAGTGCGTACCATTATTAGGAAGCAGTAGTACCATTATTAGGAAGCAGTACGTACCATTATTAGGAAGCAGTACGTACCATTATTAGGAAGCAATACGTACCATTATTAGGAAGCAGTACGTACCATTATTAGGAAGCAGTACGTACCATTATTAGGAAGCAGTACGTACCATTATTAGGAAGCAGTACGTACCATTATTAGGAAGCAGTACGTACCATTATTAGGAAGCAGTACGTACCATTATTAGGAAGCAGTACGTACCATTATTAGGAAGCAGTACGTACCATTATTAGGAAGCAGTACGTACCATTATTAGGAAGCAGTACGTACCATTATTAGGAAGCAGTACGTACCATTATTAGGAAGCAGTACGTACCATTATTAGGAAGCAGTACGTACCATTATAAAGAAGCAGTACGTACCATTATTAGGAAGAAAGCTGCACGGACCATTGTTTCCTTTGCCACCGAAGAGGGATGGAGGTTATGTTTTCACACCTGTCTGTCTGTGAGCACGATTTTTCAAAAAGTTGTGGATGGATTCAAATGAAATTTGGTGGACAAGTTGGGTGTGTGAGAAGGACGAATTGATTCGATTTTGGTGAAGATCACGATCCGGAAACAAGAATAATTTCAGTGGTTCTGACCATTGATAGATGAGAGAGGACCAACAACGATACACATGATGCAGAATACAGTACACAACACAATATGCCAACAACTTGGTGGATGAGTTGGGGTGACAAGAACAAGTGGATCGGAGTTTGGTTCAGGTCCGAGTCCAGATCCGGCCGATCAGTGGATACAAAACGAAAACTGTTCAGCCTGGAGGAGGGATGCACTCTACCGAGAGTCGTTCTAGTTTAATGTGGTAGGATGACTAGGCCTGTTCATCCTGGAGGAGGGATGCACTCCACCGAGAGTCGTTCTAGTTTAATGTGGTAGGATGACTAGGCCTGTTCATCCTGGAGGAGGGATGCACTCCACCGAGAGTCGTTCTAGTTTAATGTGGTGGGATGACTAGGCCTGTTCATCCTGGAGGAGGGATGCACTCTACCGAGAGTCGTTTTAGTTTAATATGGTACGATGACGAGGCCTGTTCATCCTGGAGGAGGGATGCACTCTACCGAGAGTCGTTCTAGTTTAATGTGGTAGGATGACGAGGCCTGTTCATCCTGGAGGAGGGATGCACTCCACCGAGAGTCGTTCTAGTTTAATGTGGTGGGATGACTAGGCCTGTTCATCCTGGAGGAGGTATACACTCTACCGAGAGTCGTCTAGTTTAATGTGGAAGGATGACTAGGCCTGTTCATCCTGGTGGAGGTATACACTCTACCGAGAGTCGTTCTAGTTTAATATGGTACGATGACGAGGCCTGTTCATCCTGGAGGAGGGATGCACTCCACCGAGAGTCGTTCTAGTTTAATGTGGTAGGATGACGAGGCCTGTTCATCCTGGAGGAGGGATGCACTCTACCGAGAGTCGTTTTAGTTTAATATGGTACGATGACGAGGCCTGTTCATCCTGGAGGAGGGATGCACTCCACCGAGAGTCGTTCTAGTTTAATGTGGTGGGATGACTAGGCCTGTTCATCCTGGAGGAGGTATACACTCTACCGAGAGTCGTCTAGTTTAATGTGGAAGGATGACTAGGCCTGTTCATCCTGGTGGAGGTATACACTCTACCGAGAGTCGTTCTAGTTTAATATGGTACGATGACGAGGCCTGTTCATCCTGGAGGAGGGATGCACTCCACCGAGAGTCGTTCTAGTTTAATGTGGTGGGATGACTAGGCCTGTTCATCCTGGAGGAGGTATACACTCTACCGAGAGTCGTCTAGTTTAATGTGGAAGGATGACGAGGCCTGTTCATCCTGGAGGAGGTATACACTCTACCGAGAGTCGTCTAGTTTAATGTGGTACGATGACGAGGCCTGTTCAGCCTGGAGGAGGTATACACTCTACCGAGAGTCGTCTAGTTTAATGTGGTAGGATGACGAGGCCTGTTCAGCCTGGAGGAGGGATGCACTCTAGCGAGAGTCGTCTAGTTTAATGTGGTAGGATGACGAGGCCTGTTCAGCCTGGAGGAGGTATGCACTCTAGCGAGACTTGTTCTCGTTTAATGTGGTGGGATGACTAGGCCTGTTCAGCCTGGAGGAGGTATGCACTCTACCGAGAGTCGTTCTCGTTTATTGTGGTCGGATGACTAGGCCTGTTCAGCTTGGAGGAGGTATGCACTATACCGAGAGTCGTTCTAGTTTAATGTGGTAGGATGACTAGGCCTGTTCAGCCTGGAGGAGGTATACACTCTACCGAGAGTCGTCTAGTTTAATGTGGTAGGATGACGAGGCCTGTTCAGCCTGGAGGAGGGATGCACTCTACCGAGAGTCGTCTAGTTTAATGTGGTAGGATGACGAGGCCTGTTCAGCCTGGAGGAGGTATACACTCTAGCGAAACTTGTTCTCGTTTAATGTGGTAGGATGACTAGGCCTGTTCAGCCTGGAGGAGGTATACACTCTCCCGAGAGTCGTCTAGTTTAATGTGGTAGGATGACGAGGCCTGTTCATCCTGGAGGAGGTATACACTCTAGCGAGAGTCGTTCTAGTTTAATGTGGTAGGATGACGAGGCCTGTTCAGCCTGGAGGAGGGATGCACTCTACCGAGAGTCGTCTAGTTTAATGTGGTAGGATGACGAGGCCTGTTCAGCCTGGAGGAGGTATGCACTCTAGCGAGACTTGTTCTCGTTTAATGTGGTAGGATGACTAGGCCTGTTCAGCTTGGAGGAGGTATGCACTATACCGAGAGTCGTTCTAGTTTAATGTGGTAGGATGACTAGGCCTGTTCAGCCTGGAGGAGGGATGCACTCTACCGAGAGTCGTTCTAGTTTAATGTGGTGGGATGACTCGGCTTGTTCAGCCTGGAGGAGGTATGCAATCTACCGAGAGTCGTCTAGTTTAATGTGGTAGGATGACGAGGCCTGTTCAGCCTGGAGGAGGTATGCAATCTACCGAGAGTCGTCTAGTTTAATGTGGTAGGATGACGAGGCCTGTTCATCCTGGAGGAGGGATGCACTCCACCGAGAGTCGTTCTAGTTTAATGTGGTGGGATGACTAGGCCTGTTCATCCTGGAGGAGGTATACACTCTACCGAGAGTCGTCTAGTTTAATGTGGAAGGATGACTAGGCCTGTTCATCCTGGAGGAGGGATGCACTCTACCGAGAGTCGTTCTAGTTTAATATGGTACGATGACGAGGCCTGTTCATCCTGGAGGAGGGATGCACTCTCCCGAGAGTCGTTCTAGTTTAATGTGGTAGGATGACGAGGCCTGTTCATCCTGGAGGAGGTATACACTCTACCGAGAGTCGTTTTATTTTAATGTGGTGGGATGACGAGGCCTGTTCATCCTGGAGGAGGGATGCACTCTACCGAGAGTCGTCTAGTTTAATGTGGTAGGATGACGAGGCCTGTTCATCCTGGAGGAGGTATGCAATCTACCGAGAGTCGTCTAGTTTAATGTGGAAGGATGACTAGGCCTGTTCATCCTGGTGGAGGTATACACTCTACCGAGAGTCGTTCTAGTTTAATATGGTACGATGACGAGGCCTGTTCATCCTGGAGGAGGGATGCACTCCACCGAGAGTCGTTCTAGTTTAATGTGGTGGGATGACTAGGCCTGTTCATCCTGGAGGAGGTATACACTCTACCGAGAGTCGTCTAGTTTAATGTGGAAGGATGACGAGGCCTGTTCATCCTGGAGGAGGTATACACTCTACCGAGAGTCGTTCTAGTTTAATGTGGTAGGATGACGAGGCCTGTTCAGCCTGGAGGAGGTATACACTCTACCGAGAGTCGTTCTAGTTTAATGTGGAAGGATGACTAGGCCTGTTCATCCTGGAGGAGGGATGCACTCTACCGAGAGTCGTTCTAGTTTAATGTGGTAGGATGACGAGGCCTGTTCATCCTGGAGGAGGTATACACTCTACCGAGAGTCGTTCTAGTTTAATGTGGTGGGATGACTAGGCCTGTTCAGCCTGGAGGAGGGATGCACTCCACCGAGAGTCGTTCTCGTTTAATGTGGTAGGATGACTAGGCCTGTTCATCCTGGAGGAGGGATGCACTCTACCGAGAGTCGTTCTAGTTTAATGTGGTAGGATGACTAGGCCTGTTCATCCTGGAGGAGGTATACTCTCTACCGAGAGTCGTTCTAGTTTAATGTGGTAGGATGACGAGGCCTGTTCAGCCTGGAGGAGGGATGCACTCTACCGAGAGTCGTCTAGTTTAATGTGGTAGGATGACGAGGCCTGTTCATCCTGGAGGAGGTATACACTCTACCGAGAGTCGTTCTAGTTTAATGTGGTAGGATGCCTAGGCCTGTTCATCCTGGAGGAGGTATGCACTATACCGAGAGTCGTTCTAGTTTAATGTGGTTGGATGCCTAGGCCTGTTCATCCTGGAGGAGGTATGCACTCTACCGAGAGTCGTTCTAGTTTAATGTGGTAGGATGACGAGGCCTGTTCATCCTGGAGGAGGTATACACTCTACCGAGAGTCGTCTAGTTTAATGTGGTAGGATGACGAGGCCTGTTCAGCCTGGAGGAGGTATGCACTCTAGCGAGACTTGTTCTCGTTTAATGTGGTAGGATGACTAGGCCTGTTCAGCTTGGAGGAGGTATGCACTATACCGAGAGTCGTTCTAGTTTAATGTGGTAGGATGACTAGGCCTGTTCAGCCTGGAGGAGGGATGCACTCTACCGAGAGTCGTTCTAGTTTAATGTGGTAGGATGACTAGGCCTGTTCATCCTGGAGGAGGTATGCAATCTACCGAGAGTCGTCTAGTTTAATGTGGTAGGATGACGAGGCCTGTTCAGCCTGGAGGAGGTATACACTCCACCGAGAGTCGTTCTCGTTTAATGTGGTAGGATGACTAGGCCTGTTCAGCCTGGAGGAGGTATACACTCTCCCGAGAGTCGTCTAGTTTAATGTGGTAGGATGACGAGGCCTGTTCATCCTGGAGGAGGTATACACTCTAGCGAGAGTCGTTCTAGTTTAATGTGGTAGGATGACGAGGCCTGTTCAGCCTGGAGGAGGGATGCACTCTACCGAGAGTCGTCTAGTTTAATGTGGTAGGATGACGAGGCCTGTTCATCCTGGAGGAGGTATACACTCTACCGAGAGTCGTTCTAGTTTAATGTGGTAGGATGACGAGGCCTGTTCAGCCTGGAGGAGGTATGCACTCTACCGAGAGTCGTCTAGTTTAATGTGGTAGGATGCCTAGGCCTGTTCATCCTGGAGGAGGTATGCACTCTACCGAGAGTCGTTCTAGTTTAATGTGGTTGGATGCCTAGGCCTGTTCATCCTGGAGGAGGTATGCACTCTACCGAGAGTCGTTCTAGTTTAATGTGGTAGGATGACTAGGCCTGTTCATCCTGGAGGAGGTATGCACTCTACCGAGAGTCGTTCTAGTTTAATGTGGTAGGATGACAAGGCCTGTTCAGCATGGAGGAGGGATGCACTCTACCGAGAGTCGTTCTAGTTTAATGTGGTAGGATGACTAGGCCTGTTCATCCTGGAGGAGGGATGCACTCTCCCGAGAGTCGTCCTAGTTTAATGTGGTAGGATGACTAGGCCTGTTCATCCTGGAGGAGGGATGCACTCTACCGAGAGTCGTTCTAGTTTAATGTGGTAGGATGACTAGGCCTGTTCATCCTGGAGGAGGTATACTCTCTACCGAGAGTCGTTCTAGTTTAATGTGGTAGGATGACTAGGCCTGTTCATCCTGGAGGAGGTATACACTCTACCGAGAGTCGTCTAGTTTAATGTGGTAGGATGACGAGGCCTGTTCAGCCTGGAGGAGGGATGCACTCTACCGAGAGTCGTCTAGTTTAATGTGGTAGGATGACGAGGCCTGTTCATCCTGGAGGAGGTATGCACTCTAGCGAGACTTGTTCTCGTTTAATGTGGTAGGATGACTAGGCCTGTTCAGCTTGGAGGAGGTATGCACTATACCGAGAGTCGTTCTAGTTTAATGTGGTAGGATGACTAGGCCTGTTCAGCCTGGAGGAGGTATACACTCTACCGAGAGTCGTCTAGTTTAATGTGGTAGGATGACGAGGCCTGTTCAGCCTGGAGGAGGGATGCACTCTACCGAGAGTCGTCTAGTTTAATGTGGTAGGATGACGAGGCCTGTTCATCCTGGAGGAGGGATGCACTCTACCGAGAGTCGTTCTCGTTTAATGTGGTAGGATGACTAGGCCTGTTCAGCTTGGAGGAGGTATGCACTATACCGAGAGTCGTTCTAGTTTAATGTGGTAGGATGACTAGGCCTGTTCAGCCTGGAGGAGGGATGCACTCTACCGAGAGTCGTTCTAGTTTAATGTGGTGGGATGACTCGGCTTGTTCAGCCTGGAGGAGGTATGCAATCTACCGAGAGTCGTCTAGTTTAATGTGGTAGGATGACGAGGCCTGTTCAGCCTGGAGGAGGTATGCAATCTACCGAGAGTCGTCTAGTTTAATGTGGTAGGATGACGAGGCCTGTTCATCCTGGAGGAGGGATGCACTCCACCGAGAGTCGTTCTAGTTTAATGTGGTGGGATGACTAGGCCTGTTCATCCTGGAGGAGGTATACACTCTACCGAGAGTCGTCTAGTTTAATGTGGAAGGATGACTAGGCCTGTTCATCCTGGTGGAGGTATACACTCTACCGAGAGTCGTTCTAGTTTAATATGGTACGATGACGAGGCCTGTTCATCCTGGAGGAGGGATGCACTCCACCGAGAGTCGTTCTAGTTTAATGTGGTAGGATGACGAGGCCTGTTCATCCTGGAGGAGGGATGCACTCTACCGAGAGTCGTTCTAGTTTAATGTGGTAGGATGACGAGGCCTGTTCATCCTGGAGGAGGTATACACTCTACCGAGAGTCGTTCTCGTTTAATGTGGTACGATGACGAGGCCTGTTCATCCTGGAGGAGGGATGCACTCCACCGAGAGTCGTTCTAGTTTAATGTGGTGGGATGACTAGGCCTGTTCATCCTGGAGGAGGTATACACTCTACCGAGAGTCGTCTAGTTTAATGTGGAAGGATGACTAGGCCTGTTCATCCTGGTGGAGGTATACACTCTACCGAGAGTCGTTCTAGTTTAATATGGTACGATGACGAGGCCTGTTCATCCTGGAGGAGGGATGCACTCCACCGAGAGTCGTTCTAGTTTAATGTGGTGGGATGACTAGGCCTGTTCATCCTGGAGGAGGTATACACTCTACCGAGAGTCGTCTAGTTTAATGTGGAAGGATGACGAGGCCTGTTCATCCTGGAGGAGGTATACACTCTACCGAGAGTCGTCTAGTTTAATGTGGTACGATGACGAGGCCTGTTCAGCCTGGAGGAGGTATACACTCTACCGAGAGTCGTCTAGTTTAATGTGGTAGGATGACGAGGCCTGTTCAGCCTGGAGGAGGTATGCACTATACCGAGAGTCGTTCTAGTTTAATGTGGTAGGATGACGAGGCCTGTTCAGCCTGGAGGAGGTATGCACTCTACCGAGAGTCGTTCTAGTTTAATGTGGTGGGATGACTAGGCCTGTTCATCCTGGAGGAGGTATGCACTCTACCGAGAGTCGTCTAGTTTAATGTGGTAGGATGCCTAGGCCTGTTCATCCTGGAGGAGGTATGCACTCTACCGAGAGTCGTTCTAGTTTAATGTGGTTGGATGCCTAGGCCTGTTCATCCTGGAGGAGGTATGCACTCTACCGAGAGTCGTCTAGTTTAATGTGGTAGGATGACGAGGCCTGTTCAGCCTGGAGGAGGTATGCACTATACCGAGAGTCGTTCTAGTTTAATGTGGTAGGATGACTAGGCCTGTTCATCCTGGAGGAGGTATGCACTCTACCGAGAGTCGTCTAGTTTAATGTGGTAGGATGCCTAGGCCTGTTCATCCTGGAGGAGGTATGCACTCTACCGAGAGTCGTCTAGTTTAATGTGGTAGGATGCCTAGGCCTGTTCATCCTGGAGGAGGTATGCACTCTACCGAGAGTCGTTCTAGTTTAATGTGGTAGGATGACGAGGCCTGTTCATCCTGGAGGAGGTGTGCACTCTACCGAGAGTCGTTCTAGTTTAATGTGGTGGGATGACTTGGCCTGTTCATCCTGGAGGAGGTATACACTCTACCGAGAGTCGTTCTAGTTTAATGTGGAAGGATGACTAGGCCTGTTCATCCTGGAGGAGGGATGCACTCTCCCGAGAGTCGTTCCAGTTTAATGTGGTGGGATGACTTGGCCTGTTCATCCTGGAGGAGGTATACACTCTACCGAGAGTCGTTCCAGTTTAATGTGGTAGGATGACGAGGCCTGTTCATCCTGGAGGAGGGATGCACTCTACCGAGAGTCGTTCTAGTTTAATGTTGTCGGATGACGAGGCCTGTTCAGCCTGGAGGAGGTATACACTCTACCGAGAGTCGTTCTAGTTTAATGTGGTAGGATGACGAGGCCTGTTCATCCTGGAGGAGGGATGCACTCTACCGAGAGTCGTTCTCGTTTAATGTGGTAGGATGACTAGGCCTGTTCATCCTGGAGGAGGGATGCACTCTCCCGAGAGTCGTTCTAGTTTAATGTGGTAGGATGACTAGGCCTGTTCATCCTGGAGGAGGGATGCACTCTACCGAGAGTCGTTCTAGTTTAATGTGGTAGGATGACTAGGCCTGTTCATCCTGGAGGAGGTATGCACTCTACCGAGAGTCGTTCTAGTATAATATGGTACGATGACGAGGCCTGTTCATCCTGGAGGAGGGATGCACTCCACCGAGAGTCGTTCTAGTTTAATGTGGTAGGATGACTAGGCCTGTTCATCCTGGAGGAGGTATACACTCTCCCGAGAGTCGTTCTAGTTTAATGTGGTAGGATGACGAGGCCTGTTCATCCTGGAGGAGGTATACACTCTACCGAGAGTCGTCTAGTTTAATGTGGTGGGATGACTAGGCCTGTTCATCCTGGAGGAGGTATACACTCTACCGAGAGTCGTTCTCGTTTAATGTGGTGGGATGACGAGGCCTGTTCATCCTGGAGGAGGGATGCACTCTACCGAGAGTCGTTCTAGTTTAATGTGGTGGGATGACTTGGCCTGTTCATCCTGGAGGAGGTATACACTCTACCGAGAGTCGTTCTAGTTTAATGTGGAAGGATGACTAGGCCTGTTCATCCTGGAGGAGGTATACACTCTACCGAGAGTCGTTCTCGTTTAATGTGGTACGATGACGAGGCCTGTTCATCCTGGAGGAGGGATGCACTCTACCGAGAGTCGTTCTAGTTTAATGTGGTAGGATGACGAGGCCTGTTCATCCTGGAGGAGGGATGCACTCTACCGAGAGTCGTTCTCGTTTAATGTGGTACGATGACGAGGCCTGTTCAGCCTGGAGGAGGGATGCACTCTCCCGAGAGTCGTTCTAGTTTAATGTGGTGGGATGACTTGGCCTGTTCATCCTGGAGGAGGGATGCACTCTCCCGAGAGTCGTTCTAGTTTAATGTGGTAGGATGACTAGGCCTGTTCATCCTGGTGGAGGTATACACTCTACCGAGAGTCGTTCTAGTTTAATATGGTACGATGACGAGGCCTGTTCATCCTGGAGGAGGGATGCACTCTACCGAGAGTCGTTCTAGTTTAATGTGGTACGATGACGAGGCCTGTTCATCCTGGAGGAGGGATGCACTCTACCGAGAGTCGTTCTAGTTTAATGTTGTCGGATGACGAGGCCTGTTCAGCCTGGAGGAGGTATACACTCTACCGAGAGTCGTTCTCGTTTAATGTGGTAGGATGACTAGGCCTGTTCATCCTGGAGGAGGTATACACTCTACCGAGAGTCGTTCTAGTTTAATGTGGTAGGATGACTAGGCCTGTTCATCCTGGAGGAGGGATGCACTCTACCGAGAATCGTTCTCGTTTAATGTGGTAGGATGACTAGGCCTGTTCATCCTGGAGGAGGTATACACTCTACCGAGAGTCGTTCTAGTTTAATGTGGTGGGATGACTAGGCCTGTTCATCCTGGAGGAGGGATGCACTCTCCCGAGAGTCGTTCTAGTTTAATGTGGTGGGATGACTAGGCCTGTTCATCCTGGAGGAGGGATGCACTCTACCGAGAATCGTTCTAGTTTAATGTGGTAGGATGACTAGGCCTGTTCATCCTGGAGGAGGGATGCACTCTCCCGAGAGTCGTTTTATTTTAATGTGGTGGGATGATTAGGCCTGTTCATCCTGGAGGAGGTGTGCACTCTACCGAGAGTCGTTCTAGTTTAATGTGGAAGGATGACTAGGCCTGTTCATCCTGGAGGAGGGATGCACTCTACCGAGAGTCGTTCTAGTTTAATGTGGTAGGATGACTAGGCCTGTTCATCCTGGAGGAGGTATACACTCTACCGAGAGTCGTTCTCGTTTAATGTGGTAGGATGACGAGGCCTGTTCATCCTGGAGGAGGGATGCACTCTCCCGAGAGTCGTTCTAGTTTAATGTGGTAGGATGACTAGGCCTGTTCATCCTGGTGGAGGTATACACTCTACCGAGAGTCGTTCTAGTTTAATATGGTACGATGACGAGGCCTGTTCATCCTGGAGGAGGGATGCACTCCACCGAGAGTCGTTCTAGTTTAATGTGGAAGGATGACTAGGCCTGTTCATCCTGGAGGAGGTATGCACTCTACCGAGAGTCGTTCTAGTTTAGTGTGGTGGGATGACGAGGCCTGTTCATCCTGGAGGAGGGATGCACTCTACCAAGAGTTGTTCTAGTTTAATGTGGAAGGATGACGAGGCTTGTCCAGCCTGGATGGTGGGATGCACTCCACCGAGTGTTGTTCTTGTTTCATGTGGTAGGATGATAAGGCCTGTTCATCCTGGAGGAGGGATGCACTCTACCGAGAGTCGTTCTAGTTTAATGTGGAAGGATGACTAGGCCTGTTCATCCTGGAGGAGGGATGCACTCTACCGAGAGTCGTTCTAGTTTAATGTGGTAGGATGACTAGGCCTGTTCATCCTGGAGGAGGGATGCACTCTACCGAGAATCGTTCTCGTTTAATGTGGTAGGATGACTAGGCCTGTTCATCCTGGAGAAGGGATGCACTCTCCCGAGAGTCGTTCTAGTTTAATGTGGTGGGATGACTAGGCCTGTTCATCCTGGAGGAGGGATGCACTCTACCGAGAATTGTTCTAGTTTAATATGGTAGGATGACTAGGCCTGTTCATCCTGGAGGAGGTATACTCTCTACCGAGAGTCGTTCTCGTTTAATGTGGTGGGATGACGAGGCCTGTTCATCCTGGAGGAGGGATGCACTCTACCGAGAGTCGTTCTAGTTTAATGTGGTGGGATGACTAGGCCTGTTCATCCTGGAGGAGGGATGCACTCTACCGAGAGTCGTTCTAGTTTAATGTGGTGGGATGACTAGGCCTGTTCATCCTGGAGGAGGGATGCACTCTACCGAGAATCGTTCTAGTTTAATATGGTAGGATGACTAGGCCTGTTCATCCTGGAGGAGGTGTGCACTCCACCGAGAGTCGTTCTAGTTTAATGTGGTAGGATGACGAGGCCTGTTCATCCTGGAGGAGGTATACACTCTACCGAGAGTCGTTCTCGTTTAATGTGGTACGATGACGAGGCCTGTTCAGCCTGGAGGAGGGATGCACTCTCCCGAGAGTCGTTCTAGTTTAATGTGGTAGGATGACTAGGCCTGTTCATCCTGGAGGAGGTATACACTCTACCGAGAGTCGTTCTAGTTTAATGTGGTAGGATGACTAGGCCTGTTCATCCTGGAGGAGGGATGCACTCTACCGAGAATCGTTCTCGTTTAATGTGGTAGGATGACTAGGCCTGTTCATCCTGGAGGAGGGATGCACTCTACCGAGAGTCGTTCTAGTTTAATGTGGTGGGATGACGAGGCCTGTTCATCCTGGAGGAGGGATGCACTCTACCGAGAATCGTTCTAGTTTAATGTGGTAGGATGACGAGGCCTGTTCATCCTGGAGGAGGTGTGCACTCTACCGAGAGTCGTTCTAGTTTAATGTGGTAGGATGACTAGGCCTGTTCATCCTGGAGGAGGGATGCACTCTCCCGAGAGTCGTTCTAGTTTAATGTGGTAGGATGACTAGGCCTGTTCATCCTGGTGGAGGTATACACTCTACCGAGAGTCGTTCTAGTATAATATGGTACGATGACGAGGCCTGTTCATCCTGGAGGAGGGATGCACTCCACCGAGTCGTTCTAGTTTAATGTGGTAGGATGACTAGGCCTGTTCAGCCTGGAGGAGGGATGCACTCTACCGAGAGTCGTTCTAGTTTAATGTGGTGGGATGACGAGGCCTGTTCATCCTGGAGGAGGGATGCACTCTACCGAGAGTCGTTCTAGTTTAATGTGGTAGGATGACTAGGCCTGTTCATCCTGGAGGAGGTATACACTCTACCGAGAGTCGTTCTAGTTTAATGTGGTAGGATGACTCGGCCTGTTCATCCTGGAGGAGGTATACACTCTACCGAGAATCGTTCTAGTTTAATGTGGTAGGATGACGAGGCCTGTTCATCCTGGAGAAGGGATGCACTCTCCCGAGAGTCGTTCTAGTTTAATGTGGTGGGATGACTAGGCCTGTTCATCCTGGAGGAGGTATACTCTCTACCGAGAGTCGTTCTCGTTTAATGTGGTAGGATGACTAGGCCTGTTCAGCATGGAGGAGGGATGCACTCTACCGAGAGTCGTTCTAGTTTAATGTGGTAGGATGACTAGGCCTGTTCATCCTGGAGGAGGGATGCACTCTACCGAGAGTCGTTCTAGTTTAATGTGGTAGGATGACTAGGCCTGTTCATCCTGGAGGAGGGATGCACTCTCCCGAGAGTCGTTCTAGTTTAATGTGGTAGGATGACGAGGCCTGTTCATCCTGGAGGAGGTGTGCACTCTACCGAGAGTCGTTTTATTTTAATGTGGTACGATGATTAGGCCTGTTCATCCTGGAGGAGGTGTGCACTCTACCGAGAGTCGTTCTCGTTTAATGTGGTAGGATGACTCGGCCTGTTCAGCCTGGAGGAGGGATGCACTCTACCGAGAATCGTTCTAGTTTAATGTGGGAGGATGACTAGGCCTGTTCATCCTGGAGGAGGTATACACTCTACCGAGAATCGTTCTAGTTTAATGTGGTAGGATGACGAGGCCTGTTCATCCTGGAGGAGGGATGCACTCTCCCGAGAGTCGTTCTAGTTTAATGTGGTAGGATGACTAGGCCTGTTCATCCTGGTGGAGGTATACACTCTACCGAGAGTCGTTCTAGTTTAATATGGTACGATGACGAGGCCTGTTCATCCTGGAGGAGGGATGCACTCTACCGAGAGTCGTTCTAGTTTAATGTGGAAGGATGACTAGGCCTGTTCATCCTGGAGGAGGGATGCACTCTTCCGAGAGTCGTTCTAGTTTAATGTGGTGGGATGACGAGGCCTGTTCATCCTGGAGGAGGGATGCACTCTACCGAGAGTCGTTCTAGTTTAATGTGGTGGGATGACTAGGCCTGTTCATCCTGGAGGAGGGATGCACTCTACCGAGAGTCGTTCTAGTTTAATGTGGTAGGATGACGAGGCCTGTTCATCCTGGAGGAGGGATGCACTCTACCGAGAGTCGTTCTAGTTTAATGTGGTGGGATGACTAGGCCTGTTCATCCTGGAGGAGGGATGCACTCTACCGAGAATCGTTCTAGTTTAATATGGTAGGATGACTAGGCCTGTTCATCCTGGAGGAGGTATACTCTCTACCGAGAGTCGTTCTCGTTTAATGTGGTAGGATGACTAGGCCTGTTCATCCTGGAGGAGGGATGCACTCTACCGAGAATCGTTCTAGTTTAATATGGTAGGATGACTAGGCCTGTTCATCCTGGAGGAGGTATACTCTCTACCGAGAGTCGTTCTCGTTTAATGTGGTGGGATGACGAGGCCTGTTCATCCTGGAGGAGGGATGCACTCTACCGAGAGTCGTTCTAGTTTAATGTGGTGGGATGACTAGGCCTGTTCATCCTGGAGGAGGGATGCACTCTACCGAGAGTCGTTCTAGTTTAATGTGGTGGGATGACTAGGCCTGTTCATCCTGGAGGAGGGATGCACTCTACCGAGAATCGTTCTAGTTTAATGTGGTAGGATGACTAGGCCTGTTCATCCTGGAGGAGGGATGCACTCTCCCGAGAGTCGTTCTAGTTTAATGTGGTAGGATGACTAGGCCTGTTCATCCTGGAGGAGGTATACACTCTCCCGAGAGTCGTTCTAGTTTAATGTGGTACGATGACGAGGCCTGTTCATCCTGGAGGAGGGATGCACTCCACCGAGAGTCGTTCTAGTTTAATGTGGTAGGATGACTAGGCCTGTTCAGCCTGGAGGAGGGATGCACTCTACCGAGAGTCGTTCTAGTTTAATGTGGTAGGATGACTAGGCCTGTTCATCCTGGAGGAGGGATGCACTCTACCGAGAGTCGTTCTAGTTTAATGTGGTAGGATGACGAGGCCTGTTCATCCTGGAGGAGGGATGCACTCTACCGAGAGTCGTTCTAGTTTAATGTGGTGGGATGACTAGGCCTGTTCATCCTGGAGGAGGGATGCACTCTACCGAGAGTCGTTCTAGTTTAATGTGGTGGGATGACTAGGCCTGTTCATCCTGGAGGAGGGATGCACTCTACCGAGAATCGTTCTAGTTTAATATGGTAGGATGACTAGGCCTGTTCATCCTGGAGGAGGGATGCACTCTTCCGAGAGTCGTTCTAGTTTAATGTGGTGGGATGACGAGGCCTGTTCATCCTGGAGGAGGGATGCACTCTACCGAGAGTCGTTCTAGTTTAATGTGGTGGGATGACGAGGCCTGTTCATCCTGGAGGAGGGATGCACTCTACCGAGAGTCGTTCTAGTTTAATGTGGTGGGATGACTAGGCCTGTTCATCCTGGAGGAGGGATGCACTCTACCGAGAATCGTTCTAGTTTAATATGGTAGGATGACTAGGCCTGTTCATCCTGGAGGAGGGATGCACTCTTCCGAGAGTCGTTCTAGTTTAATGTGGTAGGATGACTAGGCCTGTTCATCCTGGAGGAGGGATGCACTCTACCGAGAGTCGTTCTAGTTTAATGTGGTGGGATGACTAGGCCTGTTCATCCTGGAGGAGGGATGCACTCTACCGAGAATCGTTCTAGTTTAATATGGTAGGATGACTAGGCCTGTTCATCCTGGAGGAGGTATACTCTCTACCGAGAGTCGTTCTCGTTTAATGTGGTAGGATGACTAGGCCTGTTCAGCATGGAGGAGGGATGCACTCTACCGAGAGTCGTTCTAGTTTAATGTGGTAGGATGACTAGGCCTGTTCATCCTGGAGGAGGGATGCACTCTACCGAGAATCGTTCTCGTTTAATGTGGTAGGATGACTAGGCCTGTTCATCCTGGAGAAGGGATGCACTCTCCCGAGAGTCGTTCTAGTTTAATGTGGTGGGATGACTAGGCCTGTTCATCCTGGAGGAGGGATGCACTCTACCGAGAATCGTTTTAGTTTAATGTGGTAGGATGACGAGGCCTGTTCATCCTGGAGGAGGTGTGCACTCTACCGAGAGTCGTTTTATTTTAATGTGGTGGGATGATTAGGCCTGTTCATCCTGGAGGAGGTGTGCACTCTACCGAGAGTCGTTCTCGTTTAATGTGGTAGGATGACTCGGCCTGTTCAGCCTGGAGGAGGGATGCACTCTACCGAGAATCGTTCTAGTTTAATGTGGGAGGATGACTAGGCCTGTTCATCCTGGAGGAGGTATACACTCTACCGAGAATCGTTCTAGTTTAATGTGGTAGGATGACGAGGCCTGTTCATCCTGGAGGAGGGATGCACTCTACCGAGAGTCGTTCTAGTTTAATGTGGTAGGATGACTAGGCCTGTTCATCCTGGAGGAGGGATGCACTCTACCGAGAGTCGTTTTATTTTAATGTGGTAGGATGACTAGGCCTGTTCATCCTGGAGGAGGTGTGCACTCTACCGAGAGTCGTTCTAGTTTAATGTGGTAGGATGACTAGGCCTGTTCATCCTGGAGGAGGGATGCACTCTCCCGAGAGTCGTTCTAGTTTAATGTGGTAGGATGACTAGGCCTGTTCATCCTGGAGGAGGGATGCACTCTACCGAGAGTCGTTCTAGTTTAATGTGGTAGGATGACTAGGCCTGTTCATCCTGGAGGAGGGATGCACTCTACCGAGAGTCGTTCTAGTTTAATGTGGTGGGATGACGAGGCCTGTTCATCCTGGAGGAGGGATGCACTCTACCGAGAGTCGTTCTCGTTTAATGTGGTAGGATGACTCGGCCTGTTCATCCTGGAGGAGGTGTGCACTCTACCGAGAGTCGTTCTAGTTTAATGTGGTAGGATGACTAGGCCTGTTCATCCTGGAGGAGGGATGCACTCTCCCGAGAGTCGTTCTAGTTTAATGTGGTAGGATGACTAGGCCTGTTCATCCTGGTGGAGGTATACACTCTACCGAGAGTCGTTCTAGTATAATATGGTACGATGACGAGGCCTGTTCATCCTGGAGGAGGGATGCACTCCACCGAGAGTCGTTCTAGTTTAATGTGGTAGGATGACTAGGCCTGTTCAGCCTGGAGGAGGGATGCACTCTACCGAGAGTCGTTCTAGTTTAATGTGGTGGGATGACGAGGCCTGTTCATCCTGGAGGAGGGATGCACTCTACCGAGAGTCGTTCTAGTTTAATGTGGGAGGATGACTAGGCCTGTTCATCCTGGAGGAGGTATACACTCTACCGAGAGTCGTTCTAGTTTAATGTGGAAGGATGACTAGGCCTGTTCATCCTGGAGGAGGTATACACTCTACCGAGAGTCGTTCTCGTTTAATGTGGTACGATGACGAGGCCTGTTCAGCCTGGAGGAGGGATGCACTCTCCCGAGAGTCGTTCTAGTTTAATGTGGTGGGATGACTTGGCCTGTTCATCCTGGAGGAGGTATACACTCTACCGAGAGTCGTTCTAGTTTAATGTGGAAGGATGACTAGGCCTGTTCAGCATGGAGGAGGGATGCACTCTACCGAGAGTCGTTCTAGTTTAATGTGGTAGGATGACTAGGCCTGTTCATCCTGGAGGAGGTGTGCACTCTACCGAGAGTCGTTCTCGTTTAATGTGGTAGGATGACTCGGCCTGTTCAGCCTGGAGGAGGGATGCACTCTACCGAGAATCGTTCTAGTTTAATGTGGGAGGATGACTAGGCCTGTTCATCCTGGAGGAGGTATACACTCTACCGAGAATCGTTCTAGTTTAATGTGGTAGGATGACGAGGCCTGTTCATCCTGGAGGAGGTGTGCACTCTACCGAGAGTCGTTCTCGTTTAATGTGGTAGGATGACTCGGCCTGTTCAGCCTGGAGGAGGGATGCACTCTACCGAGAATCGTTCTAGTTTAATGTGGGAGGATGACTAGGCCTGTTCATCCTGGAGGAGGTATACACTCTACCGAGAGTCGTTCTCGTTTAATGTGGTACGATGACGAGGCCTGTTCAGCCTGGAGGAGGGATGCACTCTCCCGAGAGTCGTTCTAGTTTAATGTGGTAGGATGACTAGGCCTGTTCATCCTGGTGGAGGTATACACTCTACCGAGAGTCGTTCTAGTATAATATGGTACGATGACGAGGCCTGTTCAGCCTGGAGGAGGGATGCACTCTACCGAGAGTCGTTCTAGTTTAATGTGGTGGGATGACGAGGCCTGTTCATCCTGGAGGAGGGATGCACTCTACCGAGAGTCGTTCTAGTTTAATGTGGTGGGATGACGAGGCCTGTTCATCCTGGAGGAGGGATGCACTCTACCGAGAGTCGTTCTCGTTTAATGTGGTAGGATGACTCGGCCTGTTCATCCTGGAGGAGGTGTGCACTCTACCGAGAGTCGTTCTAGTTTAATGTGGTAGGATGACTAGGCCTGTTCATCCTGGAGGAGGGATGCACTCTCCCGAGAGTCGTTCTAGTTTAATGTGGTAGGATGACTAGGCCTGTTCATCCTGGTGGAGGTATACACTCTACCGAGAGTCGTTCTAGTATAATATGGTACGATGACGAGGCCTGTTCATCCTGGAGGAGGGATGCACTCCACCGAGAGTCGTTCTAGTTTAATGTGGTAGGATGACTAGGCCTGTTCAGCCTGGAGGAGGGATGCACTCTACCGAGAGTCGTTCTAGTTTAATGTGGTGGGATGACGAGGCCTGTTCATCCTGGAGGAGGGATGCACTCTACCGAGAGTCGTTCTCGTTTAATGTGGAAGGATGACTAGACCTGTTCATCCTGGAGGAGGTATACACTCTACCGAGAGTCGTTCTCGTTTAATGTGGTAGGATGACTAGGCCTGTTCATCCTGGAGGAGGTATACACTCTACCGAGAGTCGTTCTAGTTTAATATGGTACGATGACTAGGCCTGTTCAGCCTGGAGGAGGGATGCACTCTCCCGAGAGTCGTTCTAGTTTAATGTGGTGGGATGACTTGGCCTGTTCATCCTGGAGGAGGTATACACTCTACCGAGAGTCGTTCTAGTTTAATGTGGTAGGATGACTAGGCCTGTTCATCCTGGAGGAGGGATGCACTCTCCCGAGAGTCGTTCTAGTTTAATGTGGTGGGATGACTAGGCCTGTTCATCCTGGAGGAGGGATGCACTCTACCGAGAATCGTTCTAGTTTAATATGGTAGGATGACTAGGCCTGTTCATCCTGGAGGAGGGATGCACTCTCCCGAGAGTCGTTTTAGTTTAATGTGGTAGGATGACGAGGCCTGTTCATCCTGGAGGAGGTGTGCACTCTACCGAGAGTCGTTTTATTTTAATGTGGTGGGATGATTAGGCCTGTTCATCCTGGAGGAGGTGTGCACTCTACCGAGAGTCGTTCTCGTTTAATGTGGTAGGATGACTCGGCCTGTTCAGCCTGGAGGAGGGATGCACTCTACCGAGAATCGTTCTAGTTTAATGTGGGAGGATGACTAGGCCTGTTCATCCTGGAGGAGGTATACACTCTACCGAGAATCGTTCTAGTTTAATGTGGTAGGATGACGAGGCCTGTTCATCCTGGAGGAGGGATGCACTCTCCCGAGAGTCGTTCTAGTTTAATGTGGTAGGATGACTCGGCCTGTTCATCCTGGTGGAGGTATACACTCTACCGAGTCGTTCTAGTATAATATGGTACGATGACGAGGCCTGTTCATCCTGGAGGAGGGATGCACTCCACCGAGAGTCGTTCTAGTTTAATGTGGTAGGATGACTAGGCCTGTTCAGCCTGGAGGAGGGATGCACTCTACCGAGAGTCGTTCTAGTTTAATGTGGTGGGATGACGAGGCCTGTTCATCCTGGAGGAGGGATGCACTCTACCGAGAGTCGTTCTAGGATAATATGGTACGATGACGAGGCCTGTTCATCCTGGAGGAGGGATGCACTCTACCGAGAGTCGTTCTAGGATAATATGGTACGATGACGAGGCCTGTTCATCCTGGAGGAGGGATGCACTCTACCGAGAGTCGTTCTAGTTTAATGTGGTGGGATGACGAGGCCTGTTCATCCTGGAGGAGGGATGCACTCTACCGAGAGTCGTTCTCGTTTAATGTGGTAGGATGACTCGGCCTGTTCATCCTGGAGGAGGGATGCACTCTACCGAGAGTCGTTCTAGTTTAATGTGGTAGGATGACTAGGCCTGTTCATCCTGGAGGAGGGATGCACTCTCCCGAGAGTCGTTCTAGTTTAATGTGGTAGGATGACTAGGCCTGTTCATCCTGGTGGAGGTATACACTCTACCGAGAGTCGTTCTAGTATAATATGGTACGATGACGAGGCCTGTTCAGCCTGGAGGAGGGATGCACTCTACCGAGAATCGTTCTAGTTTAATGTGGTAGGATGACGAGGCCTGTTCATCCTGGAGGAGGGATGCACTCTACCGAGAGTCGTTTTATTTTAATGTGGTAGGATGACTAGGCCTGTTCATCCTGGAGGAGGTGTGCACTCTACCGAGAGTCGTTCTAGTTTAATGTGGTAGGATGACTAGGCCTGTTCATCCTGGAGGAGGGATGCACTCTCCCGAGAGTCGTTCTCGTTTAATGTGGTAGGATGACTAGGCCTGTTCATCCTGGTGGAGGTATACACTCTACCGAGAGTCGTTCTAGGATAATATGGTACGATGACGAGGCCTGTTCATCCTGGAGGAGGGATGCACTCCACCGAGAGTCGTTCTAGTTTAATGTGGTAGGATGACTAGGCCTGTTCAGCCTGGAGGAGGGATGCACTCTACCGAGAGTCGTTCTAGTTTAATGTGGTGGGATGACGAGGCCTGTTCATCCTGGAGGAGGGATGCACTCTACCGAGAGTCGTTCTAGTTTAATGTGGTGGGATGACGAGGCCTGTTCATCCTGGAGGAGGGATGCACTCTACCGAGAGTCGTTCTCGTTTAATGTGGTAGGATGACTCGGCCTGTTCATCCTGGAGGAGGTATACTCTCTACCGAGAGTCGTTCTCGTTTAATGTGGTAGGATGACTAGGCCTGTTCAGCATGGAGGAGGGATGCACTCTACCGAGAGTCGTTCTAGTTTAATGTGGTAGGATGACTAGGCCTGTTCATCCTGGAGGAGGGATGCACTCTACCGAGAATCGTTCTCGTTTAATGTGGTAGGATGACTAGGCCTGTTCATCCTGGAGAAGGGATGCACTCTCCCGAGAGTCGTTCTAGTTTAATGTGGTGGGATGACTAGGCCTGTTCATCCTGGAGGAGGTATACTCTCTACCGAGAGTCGTTCTCGTTTAATGTGGTAGGATGACTAGGCCTGTTCAGCATGGAGGAGGGATGCACTCTACCGAGAGTCGTTCTAGTTTAATGTGGTAGGATGACTAGGCCTGTTCATCCTGGAGGAGGGATGCACTCTACCGAGAATAGTTCTCGTTTAATGTGGTAGGATGACTCGGCCTGTTCATCCTGGAGGAGGGATGCACTCTCCCGAGAGTCGTTCTAGTTTAATGTGGTGGGATGACTAGGCCTGTTCATCCTGGAGGAGGGATGCACTCTCCCGAGAGTCGTTTTAGTTTAATGTGGTAGGATGACGAGGCCTGTTCATCCTGGAGG